>NC_054541.1:48686633-48709133 GCF_017654505.1 Polyodon spathula | reverse complement strand
CGAGTGCAGCACCTTTTATTTGTAGTTTTATTACTGTTTTATTTTCCCTTGTTCTTTTCGCCTTCTGTTTTCATTATTATTTCTTTGAGCACCTGCGAGTGCATTTGCTGTTCGTGTACCAGCTGTGGTATTTCCGTGGTGCTGTCTATCATCGTTGATAGGCAGCCCACGGTCAACAGTGCCCTCTACCGGAGAGAAAAAAAAATACAAGGAAAGGAAAAGAGCCGGCCTGAAATAAAACTGGGCACCTGTGTGGTGTTTCCCAAATACACCTGTCTGTCTCCTTGTCAGTGAATTACCCACACCCCTTTGTCCAAAGGTGTTTACCTAACAGCTTTTTTTTGTAGCATTACACTTATAATCACTTTCTGAGTTTCCTATGCTTTTCTCATAGTTATATAGTTATATTTAACATAATGTATCCTGGTCTGCCATGTTTTTTAATATGCTTTACCTTACCTTGCCTGGTCTTTACAATGCTAAGCTGTGCTTCACCATGCTTTCACAGTGCTTTATTACACTTTGCTATGCTTTTACAATGGGAAACAGTGATAAGGGTAAACCTGTACAGTATCCTAGTAAAATGGCAATCAAACAAAATAACACTGATATGGTAATTCTGTGCTAGAGTTGTAGTTGTTCTTTACAGTAAAGATGCAGTGTGTGACAATGATCAGAGTTCTGTGTTCTGATTTTCCAGCTGGCAGAGGAAGCACATACTCTCTTATGGAAAATAAAATCCAGGAAAAAGACAAAGCAGTTTACAGCTAATGGTGGAACATTGACAGGAATTTCTTACCTCAATTTTTGACAGCACTGGTGGAGTATGTAATCAACACCATTATGTCTGAGCACACCTAGGAGGGTAAAGGGGAGGTTCAGACCAGTGTCAGTAGGACAAGTCACCCAGTTCAAAACGCAGCTGAAAATAGACTCCCATTGATACTCGTATGTGAAGTCTATAATGCGTTACCCTTGGGGTCTGTTTAGCACATACTTCTGTGACGTCCACAGTACAAGACAATGCAGACAGTTTCAATTACTAAGGGGGATTTTAACCATAGGGACACCAGCGTTTCCTGAAATCTATTTGTCATTTTTACAAATGCAATCTGAAAGCTCTACAGTAGGCTAGGAGTGTATGAGCTTTTGCAGAACATTAGTGAAAATCAATCAAGTAATGAACAGTAATCAAGCTAAAGTAGAGTGTGACAGACAGACGGAAAGGATTAGTGCAAAAGGTCAATATAAGGTCAATAGTGTGTCATGGTCAATTTTTTAAATGAGGACCCTAAAAAAACCAGTATTTTTATTTGTAAACAAGCTTGGATACTGTAGTGCATCTCTAAAGCAACACTAGAATGTGCTTCATAAATGCATGCATGCACAAATATGCTTTCATATACACACATGCATGTGTACACACACTCACACACACCAATGCCAACGCACACAAACCAACATGCATTAATTAGTCTCATTCCAGGCAGGGTGAGAAGGCTTTCAGTTAGGCAGCTGTACTGAAATTCATTCATCTGAACTGTGGAGCACAGACCTATTTTTCACTCCAGACTACAAGGCAGTGCAAGTTCCAAAGAGCACTGTATTGCAGAGCGGCACGCAAGAGCGTATTTAGCATTAACCATTTAGCATTTGGACAAGCAAAATGATCAAATTGCTGTGGCCCCGAAGCAGCCTGGTCTAGCTGTTGCCTATTATGTGCATTCCATCACAGCCAGCAGAACGCTGCCTTTAAGTGTTTCTGTTGGGCTCTAATTAATAGGCAGCAATTAAGTGTAATCAATGCGTTGGGAAGTATGGTCTTCATGGGTATTATGCTCCAGTGACTGGAGGTCTTTGATCTCTGTTCACTCCAATGCCTATTCTGTAGTTACTCCAGGAATGAGTGCTGTAGTGACTCCGTGAATGTGTGCTGTAGTTACTCCAGGAATGAGTGCTGTATTTACTCCAGGAATGAGTGCTATAATGACTCTGTGAATGTGTGCTGTAGTTACTGCAGGAATGAGTGCTATAATGACTCTGTGAATGTGTGCTGTGTTTACTCCAGGAATGAGTGCTAGTTACTAGTGACTGACCAGTGAATGTGTGCTGTAGTGACTCCAGGAATGAGTGTGCTGTAGTAGACTCCAGGAATGAGTGCTATAGTGATGAATGTGTGCTGTAGTGACTCCAGGAATGAGTGCTGTAGTTACTCCAGGAATGAGTGCTGTAGTTACTCCAGGAATGAGTGCTATAGTGACTCTGTGAATGTGTGCTGTAGTTACTCCAGGAATGAGTGCTATAGTGACTCCAGGAATGAGTGCTGTAGTGACTCCAGGAATGAGTGCTATAGTGACTCCGTGAATGTGTGCTGTAGTTACTCCAGGAATGAGTGCTGTAGTTACTCCAGGAATGAGTGCTGTAGTAACTCCAGGAATGAGTGCTATAGTGACTCCGTGAATGTGTGCTGTAGTTACTCCAGGAATGAGTGCTGTGTTTACTCCAGGAATGAGTGCTGTAGTAACTCCAGGAATGAGTGCTATAGTGACTCTGTGAATGTGTGCTGTAGTGACTCCAGGAATGAGTGCTATAGTGACTCCGTGAATGTGTGCTGTAGTGACTCCAGGAATGAGTGCTGTAGTGACTCCAGGAATGAGTGCTATAGTGACTCTGTGAATGTGTGCTGTAGTTACTCCAGGAATGAGTGCTGTAGTTACTCCAGGAATGCAGTGCTGTAGTGACTCCAGGAATGAGTGCTATAGTGACTCTGTGAATGTGTGCTGTAGTTACTCCAGGAATGAGTGCTGTGTTTACTCCAGGAATGAGTGCTGTAGTGACTCCAGGAATGAGTGCTATAGTGACTCTGTGAATGTGTGCTGTAGTTACTCCAGGAATGAGTGCTGTGTTTACTCCAGGAATGAGTGCTGTAGTAACTCCAGGAATGAGTGCTATAGTGACTCTGTGAATGAGTGCTGTAGTTACTACAGGAATGAGTTTTGTTGTTTTAGTTTGTGTTTTTTTTTTTTAATCATTCCTTACTGTAGCTCCTATTATAGTAAAAAAAAAAGAATACTTCAAAATAGTAAATCCATGCTCTTTGTGGGGACTGTGGCTTGTGTTGCTTTGTAAACACGTGTATTGTAACACTCCTGGGTTCCTTGCAGTAGCTTTCAGTGAAGAGTAATACTCAAGCATGATAGTTTATAGTATGCGAATGCTGAAGCAATCCATGCTGCTTCACTGGCTTCACTCTACAAATGAAATTCAGTTGACAGCTGCACTTTTGACACCAATCGATGTGCATTGATTTTTTACTTATCGCTGTCCTTGTAAAAACCGGCATGATAACAAACAAGACTCTAGTTTAACCATGTATACTCATAGCCAAAGAAAAACACAACCATCAGAAATACAGTCAACCGCTGTGTATATGAAGCAGTTCTGTGAGGGGAGCATGTAGAAGGTTGATGATTCTCTCAATAAACTCCCATTTCAGGTGGTGTCCTGTGAAAACGTACATTTCATTGCCACCATCGGTAACATTTTCCATTACGTGTCTCTAATTACTGTGTAAATGCACAATGTATCAGAAAAGGGATAGGGTTAGGGTTAGCGTTAGGATTAGAGTTAGGTTGGGAACAGGGTTAGGGCTAGAGCAGTAACACATGAAGTGCATTGTAGCTATGCATAATAATATTGTGATTATGTGTAACCTAGCTGTATATAGCTGTATTCTACGATTCTCTCCATAGAAGTTCCCAATTAAACTTTTCACTGTCATATTATTTTTAACCTCTGGAAGTTTCAATGATAAAGATATTTTTTTTCATGTTTCCATTTGACCTGAAACGACTCATTCTGAAACGACATCCCCCCCTTACATTCTGCTACCAGGAATTATTTGCTTTTGCTTACAGAAATTCCTCCTACTCACGGTTTTCTATTCACATGACAGTGAAACGGGATCGTCATCCTCTACAGTCCAGGGATTGACAGTGTTAATCCCGGCTGGAGAACTTGCCATGTCATTTACTGTATTCATTGCTGTTGCTGTGCTCAGCCAGGGGGTCAAAGAGACATGCAAGGGCGTTGCAGAGGGACATGCTCACACATTTAGGATGTTGTGCACTGCCGCTTGGACATTTTGAAGCTTGGATTTTGTATTATAGGCTGAATTTTGTCGTGCTATATTTTTATATTTTATATTCTCAAAACTGTTTTTTACAAACAGTTTTTACTGGCCTATATTGGCTTGTGTGGATTGTGGATTAAAGTAGTGAAAAAGTCAACTACAAAAAGATTGGTTTCAAAGGGAAGGTTAAATGCAGCATAGTTTAGCTTAGCTTAGCTTAACTTGGGCCACATGAGACATAACTTTACTTCTCACCGTGAATAGTATTCCACATTGCACAAATACCAAGCAATCTGAAGCAGTTGGCGCTGGGTCCCTTTGCAAACAGTCCCAAAAGGACCATCGAAAGATACTACCATAACTTTCTAATCACGTTCTTTCAATCACCAAGAGACCATTATAAGCATATCTCAGAGCATGAGCCATTTAGTAAGTTGTAAGAAACAAATAGGCAGGACCAAAACCATGGCTAGCCTTATAGGTGAGGAGCAACGTTTTAAAATCAACATGACACTGCAATGGAAGCCAGTGACTTCAAAACTTCAGTGAGGAATCTGGGAAGCCTGCAAACAAGGAACTGCAACAGCGTATACTGTAGATTTATATTGGTAATTATGGGTGATAGTTTTACACTAAGTTGTACTGCAGTATCAATATGCTGTAGCCAGGTTTTTTGGGTGCCAGTGGGTTACAGCTGTTGCAGAAACACATGGATCCCTGGTTTATGAAGACCTGTCCACACCCCCAGATCTTTCAATAGCTGCTTCAAATTCACCTGCGGGAAGCACCTCACAGCTTTCAAAGGCACCTGATGTTTAAACTGCAGACCTTCATTGTAGAAGTTTGTTTGCACTGAAGGTACAGTAGTAATAGAATATCATCATATTGGGCCTGATTATGATGCAAGAATGCTATGCTATACTGTACATGCACTTTTTTGTTGAATTGGTTGAAACATGAACTATTCCAGGAAGCTGCTGCTCTCTGGAGTTGTGGTTCGATTTTCTTGGATCATTCATCTGGAATTGTGTCTGGGAGCTCTTGGAGTGTCCTGTCATGCGTGAGGTTTTCTATCACATGCACCCCTACTGGGACTGTGTGATCGCAGCAGTAAAGGAGTAAAGCACAATAGGTTTTTTGCTTTTCTTTACTACCCTAAGTTTTTTTTTAAAGCAGGTTCTAAGATTGATTGTAAAAAGCAGATGAAATAATTAAATGTAATAATTAAACAGGCAACCCCATATCTCTTAATGAACTGGTAAGGAGCGATCTATTGCAAGTGCATTCAGCTCCATTGCCCTTGATGGTTTGTTGACAGTGGGTGTGGGTGATTCAAAGCCCACAGTGTTCTCCATTCTATCTGCATTCTTACATGGAAGTGGTATTTAAATCAAGGCACAGACTCAACTCTTCACTGGGCTCAGTTAATATACACATTTAACAGCAAAGCTAAAACTATTCAATATTCATGCAAGAAATACAGTAAACACTTTTAAATATGAAAATAAGGATAATTCTGTGGTTGGTAGAATAATTATATGTATTCATACTTTGGGAAAGGGGTGTCCAACGTTGGCCCTTCCACTCCTGGTCTTTGTTCCAACCCTGTTCTAAATTGTTTAATTGAACCAATTAACTCTCCATCCAGACCCTAAAGCAATTGATTATCTTGTTGTAGCTGTTAAACCTGGAGTAGAATGGCCGTCCAGGACCAGGATTGAACACCCCTGCTGTGGAACATGAAAGTGAATGAAAACAAGTACCGGTACAAAGTAAGACAGTATTTACACAGACACCACAAACATAAACACTGTTTACAAGAGAAGGATTTTCACCCCGTCACATACTCTATACCAGGGGTCTCCAAACCTGGTCCTGGAGAGCTACCGGGGCTGCTGCTTTTAGTTTCAACCAAGCGTTCAGTTACTTCATTGAACCAATTATTGGCTTAATTAGTCAAGATTAACAGGTGTTCTAGATCTTTAGCCACTGATGATGTAAAGACACCTATAAAACCTGCTGGATAGGGGCTCTCCAGGACCAGGGTTGGAGACCCCTCCTCTATTCCATTCCTATGTCTTGCAACGGGGAAATTTACCTTTTATAATTTACAGCTTATCAGGGAGGATGTTTTACATTCTAAATGAATCAGTTATGTGAGCACATTGACACAGAATGGTGCACTGTGTACCTCATGTGGAAAGCATGACTCCTACAGATCTGGTCACACACAGTTTTAACTCTCAGACCACCTGATATCCACAAGCACCTGTATTGACCTCTAAAAGCAGAGAGCTTGGTAATTAATTGAAAGCATAACCCTCAACTTCTATGCCACCCTCAATGACGCCTTGTCTTGGAAGGGCTCAGAACCAGAACAGCGTGGCTCTCCCATCCCCGGTGTTGACATAACAGATCAATTGTTTAACTGCCTTCAGTAACATTGTGAAGAACAATGATTTGCCTGTGTTTTTTTTTTCTTAACTAAATATTTGCCTTGTGTGCTCAGATAGTAACCCAACCCCCACTCACTGCAGAGAGGCAATCAGTCAGTTCTACGTCTTTTCCTATGTATACCCTGCTGACTGCCACGCAGACAGATACATAGATAAATCAAGGGTCATGCTATCTTATTTCCAGTCTGGTTGCAGTAGACCTTATTAAAGTTTAGCATGATAAAAGGACAGCAGATTCTGTTATACTGATAGGATACTGCAAGTTGTTACCCGTATTACCAATATGACAGTGTTACCACTGAGGTTACTATTTTACCAAAGGTAGGGTTAGGGTTAGGGACAGGGAAAGTGATCTTAAAATTAAGGTTATAGTTGAAAGTGCATGGATATAGACTTATATGCAAAGACAGTACAAATATTCAGAAAGGGAACCAATATTCCCAAATACTCGTTCCTAGTAGAAACAAATATTAATTCCTGGGGCAACAAACATTCGGTGGGGAACATATATACACCGGCAACTGTGGAAGAAAGCAACGGGCTCAGTGGAACTCCTTGTGTCTCAATGAATTTCGATTCTCAAATATTTTATTGATTATTACACATTTTTTATATATAAAACTTATATGAAACAGCTCCTTTGCAGCCTGTACACCAGACAGGCATCAGACACTGTACACAGAAACATTCACATTAGTTATAAAACACATTGTGGTAATGCATGTTGATATGCTGCTGTAGCAGGTAACACAGAGGGAGGGTCCGCCGCTAGTTGTCAAAATAATGCTGATTCCAGGCTCTGCCCTTGCCTTCAGTACAAAGCAAATGAAACAGCAGCTTGGTGGAGTCCCAGCCTGTTATCCACAGAGCCGCAGGGTATAGCTGATAATGCATAATGCTGCAGTCAGCACATTTTAAACACAGAGCGAGCTAGAGAGCTCAGGCACCCTTAAAGGGAATTATTATGTAATCGCATCCTCTGAGCCCAGAATAATTAGAATAATGCTACGTTAATTTTAAGAAGATTACACATCTGATTTGATCTCTAATGAGTCTAGGAGTGTGTTGCAAACTGTGTGTGGGGTTAATCAATACAGCATCTCTTGTTACTTCACTGATCCACTAATCTTTTGTTTGAGGGCTTCTTCATGTCTGCCTATACATGAGCCCTGTTGCCCAAGTCAAGAACGCTGGTCTGTCTGTCGTATCAGAAGACGCTTGAGAGGTCTTCTGAAAAGACAAATGAGGGTTTACATGTAGCTGAAAATATAAATCTTAAAGAGTTTGGTTTAATAGTTAGTGTTATCTTCTTCTTCTTCTTCTTCTTCTTCTTCTTCTTCTTCTTCTTCTTCTTCTTCTTCTTCTTCTTCTTCTTCTTCTTCTTCTTCTTCTTCTTCACATTATTAGGGAGTAAAGTCTGACTTGTAATAACAAGGGCTGTATTCAGAAAGTGTGCTAGGAAATACATCACAGTTCTATACCAGTACCCTGGTAAAAGCAACAGTAAATCACAGAGCTGGAAATACACAGCATCCATAGCTTGGTAACCTGCACAAACATGCTGTAATTACAGAAGGAGCTGTTGAGTGGGTCCACACTAACAGCAGTGCTGTGTCATGACTCTTAGCAGCTGCTTCAGGTTACACCTTTCTGAACCACAATCTCTGTTTGAGAGACACAAACAGCAGGCTGGCATGACAAGGGATTCAATTGAAACAGCCTAGAATTCTTGTAAACACAGCCTGAACCACCATTCTGTATCTATGGAGTATTCTAGAAATGCACCAACACAGTACATTGTAACATCTGCATGATTAAACGCTTACTGAATCCCTTTTACAAGTTTTACCACAATAAATTTGCAACGTTTTCCCATCATTTAAGTTTTCCCATCATACTATCCCATATCGCTCTTGAAGTTTTTTAGTCAGCCTCTGTCAATAGCTATCCTTCTTCAGCAGCATGCAATAAGTGGCAGCCAGCAAAAGACCTTCCCTAGTGGAAGTAACCACTCATAACTCAAGGAGACTGACTCAGGTGACCCCATTGCCTCATATACAGTAATTAAGATCCAGTGGCTGACAGGCAGGGTAGCTTTCAAACCAATGTTTTTCAATGCCCAAGTGCATTCAGTCACTCAGCCAGACAGATTTTCTGATGCAGTGTATTAGTGTGTGTGTGTGTGTGTGTGTGTGTGTGTGTGTGTGTGTGTGTGTGTGCGTGTGTATATATATATATATATATAGTAGTCACTTAGAACCTGGCTCAACATATGAAGTTATGCGGGGGACACATTTCAAGGCCTCACATCAGCTGTCTGAAATAGGCCCTGCCCTCAGACTGTACATACCTGTCTGCACAGCCCACTGCTGTATCCTGACAACGTGTGCATGAGAACAGGACAGACAGCTTCAAGGTTTGTAGGTTATCTGGGTCACAAAGCTAATTGGCTTGCTTCTGACAGTAACAAACTCTAAGAGATTGGTTTTGGGAAAAGCACTGGCTGAAGAACAATAAATCTCCTGTACAGCTGTCAGGAAAGGGAAGCCTCCATTCCATCCCATCCCGGTGAGGCTTGTCTCGATGTGGATTCTGATGTGCTTGATACATGTCAACACATGTGATGGCCACGGGCCGCACTATTAGACATTACAATAGCTGTTGACGTCACCTGGACTGTACCTTCATATCTTTCCAAATGTTAAAGATCTGTTCTGTCAAAAGACAAATAAAAAAAAAACAACGATTGATTTTTTGTGGTTGGTTGTTTCTAACAATACTTTGGCCTGTAGCTTATTGGGAACTCTATACAGTTAGGACTGGAATTGTCTGTGCACATATTTTCCGATTCATTAAGTTTATTGGGATCAGGAGTGACAGCTATCTCGAATTTAAAAACAGCTTGTTGATGTCGGTGTTGTGGAGCCTTGGGAAGAGTCACAGCTTAACCAAAAAGACAACAATCAATAATGTCCTCCCACAATGTAATCTTGAGAAACCAACACTAAAATGATCTGTAATTATCCATAACCCAAAGGAAAACACGACTTTCAATGGTGCAAAAACAAAGCGTGGTAACATTTTCATTTCGCGTCAATAATATTACAAAATACATATTCAAAATTAAAATAAAGAACAGCAAATGTTGATCTCGAAGGGTATATAATTACTATAGGGACTGGATAAACAGTGCCTGCTTTCCATGCAGTACGCAGATCAAGTGCATTAGATAGATTATGCTGTTCACTAAACAGTACATAAGAAAAGGGAATAAGATCTGATTATATTGTATTACTGACTGTACAGTTACATTAGTTTGAGTTGAATAAATCCTTGAAAGATGTTATCCCGTGTTAAGCCTTTGATAAAAATAAGTTCATTAAAAAGGTGAGCAATGGGAATCATTGTGTCTCATAAGCACCGCATCGTAATCTACCCTGAGCTGCACATCAGAACAATAGTGTGGTATGTCTCGACAGTAACCTGCATGCTGAGCGCAATGTAGTAGGACCTGTTAGATTAATATTTTGGCCGCCCTGTTAAGTGGCGATGACTCAGAGCCCTGGCTGTTCTCCCCAAAGAGTTCTATCATTTTTGTCCCTGCTACTTTCAAGTCATGGCAAGCTCGAGATTCCTGCAGAGAGTGCCGTGTTCTCACTGCAGACTGCAGGGATACAAGGTGCAGGTTACTTTGAGGGTAAATATACTAAAAAAACACAGGGCTCCTCCCATAGGAAATATTTAAACTCTGCACCTTGGGAAGAGCTGCATTTCAGACAGTGGGGTCTAATCAGGGGCTTAGCAGAGGTGCGTCAAGACATAAAACACAAAATGATCACATCTAACAAGAGTCTCTTTAGTGCAATTCTGTCTTTCAAATTAGCACAACTCCTGCTGGGTCCTATTTAATGATATAAAGGATAGCAGTGTTTCAGTCCACCATCGTTTTGTTTAATTTATTAGACCCCAGCGTCAGTGTCATTTAAAATATGGAGGATTTTTATTTTTTGTTAATAATGTATGTATATTTTCAAACAAAACTAAAATGCTCTCTCAAACTAATCATAGGATTAAATATAGTAACATGTTACACAGTCTCTAACCACATTGTAATTACACTGTAATTTAACTGTAAGTGCAAATCGTATGTGAAAATACAGCATAATTACAAATGCACACAGCTAACATTTCTCAGGTTGTAATTTGTATGTGTAATCCTTGTTTCATTACAGTGTAATTACATTGTACTTAGAGGCACTTCATGTAAGTAGTTGCCAATAATTGTAATTATGGCTCCTCACTAGCCATATAGCCTAAAGATATTCCGGAATTGGACCATATGAAGGCATCGTGAGTACCCCCGGCCACTTTGCCACAATGGCACCCTCATAACTGCATATAACTTGGACATTTATTGCTGAGTAGCCCCTTCTGTAGATATACAGAGGCTCAGCTATCCCCGGTGTTATTATGGGAATTAGTGTACCATCAATTGCCCCTATAACAGCAGGGATGTTTGCAATTGAATGGAATCCTCTGTGAGTGTAACGAAATTCTGCCTGTGTTCTCGGGAATGTAATGTACTCAAATGTGTGCCTAATAAATGCTTTCGCCAATACTTGGACGCACCTCGACACAGACTCTTTGTCCCAGCCCATCTCCTACAGTTTGGAGAAGGCTTCCAGTGGCATAGTACCGCAACAAACACAGCAATTGCACAGCTAAGTATATCTAACGGGTTTAGGGTTGTTCTTATGTTGGCACTAGTTCTTATTAATCTACTGTGCGGGAGGCGTCTGAGACGATTAAGTTCCACAGTTCTGTGAATCGCAGCCATACTGCCAGATACAGAGAAGGGCATGTTCTGGCAATGCATTTATGTACTTTCACGGCTCGCATCTCTCCTCACAATTACCCCAAACCACTTGTGAAACCACGATGCTGTTCACAAACTATTGGGCTAACGAGGGTGTTTGGGAAACACATCTGATTTGATAGGTTGTTCTTATGATGCTCTTACGATGTTCGTTTGTCTCAAATTGCTTTTGGGAAACGGCCCCCTGGTAAGTAGACCCAGTGCCTCTGTTTATGGATGGCCAATCAGAATGCAGTGTGGAATGACAGTGATGCTGTGGAGACTGAGTCCTACATGAATGGTCTTTTTAAAAGTTTGCATATGCTGTGCTGTGAATTACAGTACCAGTTATCACATGTCATTCAAGTGTACATGCACTCTCTAGAATGTATATATATATATATATATATATATATATATATATATATATATATATATATATATATATATATATATTAGCTCAAAGAGCCAGCTGCCCTAGATATATACATACTTTCATTAACTATGTGTTATCAGTATTTTTGTCTTCCATTTCTAGCATTTTGCATAGTTTTAATTTAGTATAGTAACCTACATAACATATATATAATATTATTCTGGATTCATATTTGAAAATTATTGCTGATTGTATACCTACTATAATTAACATGAGGAGTGATGTCTCTGGTCAGATAGGCTATCTTACAAACCAGGACATTTTTAAGTTTTGGGGAAAAATCTTGGGACGCCAGGATAATTTGTGGGATTAATTCAGCCAGCTTGGTTCTCAGTCAAGCAGATCTACAGTACAGGTAGCACATATCAGGTTGGGGCATGTGTGAATCGCCATGGTTCCTGCATTCTGAGAATACACACAGTCTTGTGCACATTCCGCTCCATATCTGCCATGCTAGATCCCTTGAGCTATTAGACACTGTGTATTACATGCACTTTGTGTATAACATGCAATCTGTATATTAACATGCACTCTGTGTATAACACGCACTCTGTGTATTACATGCACTCTGTATAACATGCACTCTGTGTACATGCACTCTGTATATAACACACACTCTATGAGAGGTCTTGGGTTACACCTCTTTACTATTATTCTTTCCCCCAGCAACACTCTGCCCAGGTGGATGTAAGGAAGGGGTTTACGGTTCCACTTTGGTGTACCAGCTGTACTTAAAGAGAAGCTCTATAGAGCTCACAGGCGTCCTTTTGGGTTTTACAAAGTCATCAGGCTGTAACAGGAAAAATGCTATGAAAAGTGGTTCTAAGCAACATTAGTTAAAACAGCTGTGATATTTCTTTAACCTGGTATGGTACCAGATAAAAACCACAATGCTAGCTGTAGCATGTGTTTCTTTCACAGCTGCACATGCGAGACCTACTGTACATAGCAAACAGAAGCAAGAGGAAAATGTGTCCTGTTGAATAGAAGCAGCGATTCAGGATACATTCATATCGGTGACATAAAAAAAGCTTATTCATGATTCATTATTATGAGTCTTTAGGTAAAGTATTAATTACTCTTTACAGACTTGTTGAAAGTGTTTTTTTTTCAGTTGCTGCATTGGCGCCAAGTTCATTTGTAGATGCGGTTCCAGATCAGCGTATGATTTCTCTTGCACACAAAAGCTCTGTTCATTAGACCTTCTGAAGCCGTTAAACTGGATTACGAGACTCTGGAGATATTGTTTTATGCAGTCTTTCTGCCTCGGATGTACATTCCTATTGTCTTGCGTTATTCTTTCTTGGCATTAGCACCCCTTCCCAGTCATATAATTTAACAGTGCAAATGTTTAAGCAGGCCCCTGCAGATAATAATTTTAAAATTGCATCATGCTTAGTGCTTTCTCTGTGTAAACTGAAGTTCTACATCTCATGCTTTAGAATAGAGCAGTCATTGTCCTATGCTTGATATCCTTGGAGTTTTGGAATCTTCCAAAACTTCCATGCTAACAAAATATTAGTATGAAACAGATATATACTGTATTAAGCAGAGCAAATATATATCTGAGATTGACTCCATTCAACAAGCTTACTAAACTCTAGTAAAACAAAAACTATGGTATTCTCTGTTACAAGGACAAATGTTACTATTGATTCAACTTTAGTTACTTTAGATAACAAAGCCATTGAGTTAGTTAACAGCTATGAGTATCTGGGTATTTAGCTGGATAGTAATCCTGATTTCAAGGCCCATATTGACCATCTTGCAAAAAAAATGAAATACATTTCCACATCTACCACAAACTGATAATAGGGTCACAGTCTAGGTATGCATCACCCTTAACACTAAGCAAACTGGATCCCATATATCATGCATCCTTGAGATATATTACAGTACAGCCTTGAGATATGTTATAGTCCTCATCATTGTGTGCTGTACAGTTGCTTGGCTGGACCTCCTTGGCTATGTGAAGGTTGAAGCACTGGTATATTCTGTTATATAAGGCTATTCTATGTAAGCTACCGCTATACATAAATGAATACTTTACAGTCGCTTGTAGTAACTAGTCTTAGATCGCACTCATTTTTGAATTTCACCGTTCCTGAAGTGCGTACTGAGGCTGTTGAAAGATCATTTGCCTATTATGCTCCTTGGTCTTGAAAAGAATTACACTCTAAACTTAAGTTGCAGTCTCAAGTAACTTTAGTACAACCCAAGAGTTGTTTTATGCTTGTTTTAAGTAATTGATTAGAGCTGTCACTAATTGATTGTCACTAGCTGATTGTTTATTGCATTGAGTATGACTTGTCTGTGTTTTTAAAGTATTTTATTTTTGCATTTGTATGTTTGTATTGTAATATATTTTGCTGCACTGCTGCTATGTTTCTTGGCTAGGTCTCACTTGAAAAAGAGGTTTTAATCTCAATGTGATTTCCTAGTAAAATAAAGGATATATATATATATATATATATATATATATATATATATATATATATATATATATATATACATATATACACACACACACACACACACACACACAGACACCATATATATATATATATATATATATAATATATATATATATATATATATATATATATATATATATATATATATATATATTTCGACAAGTTTAGTATAACAGTGTAACAGGGCAGAGGCTGTCCAGAATCAGTGACTCTACAGACTGCAAGTGAGCGTCTTAACCACAATGCAAAAGAGTCGGGCTTGTCTGCATTTGTGGTTTTAGAGTTTTTAACTTCATCTCATCTCACCAACAAGGGGCAGAAACATCACATAGCACTGACCGTTACAGTAGCACTGTCTATACATAACTTTTCGCTTTGTACGGTCCTTTATCAAGTTTCCCATGTTTATGCAATGTGAGTTCAATAAAAGCTGTCTATCTGGGTTATGAAACTAACGTTGGGTATTACTCTGTCAAAAAGAACACCTAAAGATTTGAATCATCGGTCATATTGCTTTGAAACTATAGCATGCTTCTTGTCTGCATTAAAGAGGACTGTTTCTACTGTAAGTGGATAGTGTGTGAGTGGGTGTCTGTTATAAGAGATGTCATTTTGTGCAGTTTGGGATATCTTATAGCAAAGCAAATCTCAGCTGTACTGGCTGTTGAAACTGCACAATATGTTCTGTTACAGTAAGAGATGCCCTACACACAGCATTGTTTATTTAACTACTGTCATATTCTCGCACACGTTCTATGGCATCTATACACTAGATAAGGTGTACTGCAATTTTGATAGATCTTTAGCAGTGTTTGTTTTTCATGGTTATTTATATTTGTCAAAAACTGGATCAGTAAGAAATGTAAAGCAGAGCAATGCACTTAACATTGCAAAGCCAATCCATTCTGTACCCAGGCATAGCAAAGCTGCATCAGTGGACACTCTCAATGGGAACACAGTACCGTACAGCATCAATACCCATAACAATGATAGGGAAACAGCATAGCAGCAAAGTGCTGTTGTGATAATAATACCATCTGTGTTGTATCAGCCCAGCAGTGCCCCTCTCAGCCTGCATGGGAAAGCACAGTAAGCTGCTCACAAGGCATGGTGTTCATTCCTCCTGACACAAACCTCTTCATCACCAAAGCATGTTTCCTCTCCCATCAAACATACTATCAGACACATGAGCCTTCTCACAATAACTGATGGGTAACACTTTACACCAAGAGACTCTAATTACTCTGTATTTACATAGTTACAATGAATTAAGCATAGTTACAATGTACTTAATGTGTCATTTTTTGCATAATTTAATTCTAACCCTCTCTAAACTCTAGATCTAACCCTAACCCCTTTTTTTTAAATTTGGAATTGGCAATTGTTTTTTTTACCCCATTTTCTCCCCAATTTGAAATGCCCAATTTTAAGCCTGGCTAACCACTGCAACCCACGCGCTGACTCGGGAGAGACAAACACACACGTCCTCCAAAAATGTGTATCATCAGCCATCTGTTTCATTTCACTCTGCAGACCCGCCATGCAGCCACCTCAGAGCTACAGCATCGGAGGACGACGCAGCTCTGGGCCACCTGTAGGCAGGCCCCCAGTGATCCGATCAGTCTACAGGGGTCAGTGGTGCGTGGTGAGCCGAGGACACCCTGGCCTACCCAAGCCCTCCCCACCCCAGGCAGAGTTCAGTCAATGCTGCGCCACCCCCTGGGAACTCCCGGCCATGGCCAGCAGTGGAAAGCCTGGACCCAGACCAGCTAATTTCCATTTAAATTCAGTACATACATACGAATCAGTGGCATTGCTAGCCTGCCCCCAAGACCCATAACCTCTTCTATGAAAAAAACAACTGTTTGGATAGATAATCAGTTGGATATCTACCAAGACACAGCATGTGGTAATTGTACAACAAGGTAATTTACAAACACGCACAAAACAGTCTCCTACCTCATTGGGCTCAAGCTGGAAGTAAGGAATGATCAGTGAAAGAGAGAGTCAGCGCAATGAAGCTAAAGTAATGGGACCTCTGGTTCTGTCTCCTTGATGGCCCTCGTTGTCTATGTGCTGTGCTTCCTGAGCCAGCAAATCTGGCCCAAGTGAAGCAAGAGGTGGTGCCTTTGTAACGGGCAGTGTTGTGCAATGCACTACCCTTACGGATTGTGTCCCCTGCTGGTGAGGTGAGATGAGGTTAACAGCTCTAAAATGCAGATTTAGCATTGTGATTCAAAAGCTTGCATGAGGTGTGCAGGGTCGTCCCACTGGCCTGTTAGTCTCACTCCACCGTGCCAGAATCAGATACCAAAAGAGGCCGGCAATTCACAACAGTGCTTTCTTCTTGACTGAAGACACTGACAAAGACTTTGATTCAATTTTTTTTTTAAACTATTCACTGTTTCAGATGCATCTCACCCAGTTTTGGTTTTACATTTTGCACAAATGTGTTATGCAAGCGTTGTATTCGTCTTTAAGTTCAACATTTCATTTGTTTAACTTGTGCCTTCGTGTTTATTTATTGGTTGTCTGTTTAACTTATTCTTCTTCTTTATAAGCGGGACAACATCACTTGAAAGTATTACATCTGCATTAGATACTATATCCACTCCCCCCCCCCCCCCCCCCCCCAACCATGCATTAGACTCCCATGATCTACAAAAAAAAAGCAATTGTAAAGCATATAAAAAATATGGCAAACCATGGTACACTATAGTTAATGTATAGAAGTAACTATACAACATGTTAGCGGGAAACATTCAAAATTGATGGTGTATTACTTGGATGTCCACTATAATCTTTATGATTGTGCAAAGGCTTACAATGTGTGCAAGCGGCTCAAATGTTCCCTTTATGAAGACACCAAGCCAAGCATACTCTTGTAAAGGTATTTTAATTGGAAGGTGCTGGAGTAACTTTGTAGCTGCCCATTTTATCCCAGTCCAGTTTACTGCGTGTGATCAGCAGGGCCCGTCGTAGAGCCTTGAGTGCAGGATCAGACAGAGAAGCGTAGACTTCCATCAAGGTCTTGAAGTTCTGCCTCTGCTCTCTCCACGATGCTCACAAACTTTTTGGCCCCTTGCACTGGGTCAGACTTTCTCTTCCACCTCCTTGACCGTGGACATTTGAACAGATGCGTCCTCGAAATAATGGCCCTGGACCTTGACGGTGCCTGTCAGCTGCGGAATGGGAAAAGAGACCGTGAATTTCCGCTCCACCTTCCAGGATCCGTTACAGAAATTGGAAGGGTTGTATTGGTGGGCCTTCATGCAGCCAATGATGATCTGTTGGTTGTGAATGGTTTTCTCGTACAGGGTGCAGACGCCCATGCTGAAATGCTCAGCGGTGACCACCAGGACTTCTCTTCTGTGGACAAAGCCATACTCACAGCACCTTGAAGGAAGACACACACACAACACCAATTAACAATGAATAAAGATTTGCAAAGAGATTACATTAAACAGTGTTATACCAACCTTGAAACTTAAGAAGATATACAAACAAATGAAAGGATGCCATTCGGCCCAACAGTGCTCGCTAAGGGTGTTTGATTCCCAAAGCCATTCCTGTCGATTCCGATTCCAATAAATAAAAGATAAAGAAACTCCCACATACTGCTGTGTAAACAAGCATATTTATTGCATCACAAAACTATTTACAATTTGGTCTGCTTTTTAATTTAAATAAGTAAAAATAAAACAAAATAAAAAATAAAAAAAACACAACAAAAATAAAACCAAACAACCAAAGTAGCTGTTACTTTGTCACCTTGTCCGGTTATGGTGTAAAAACATAACTGAAAAATAAATAAACAGAACAAAACAAAAGTAGCTGTCACTTTGTCCCTTATGGCATGTTATAGTGTAGGAACATTGTCGTTTTCACTTGCTCTGCTCCAAGACTGGAGCGTTTTTTTTTGTTTTTTTTGAACTGGTAAATTATTAACTCTCTATGCGTGTATGGAAGAAAAGAATTATTAGCTTCTTGAGTAGTTGATGCAATTTCGGATTCTTGAGTACGTGCATCAAATATGTATATTTTCAACAGTGAATGAAATCATTATATCATAATCAGTGCAGAAAGATGCTGTTAACATTTGATTGAGATTTAAAGACAATATTTTTTTTTGAGATTTTGAGATAACCCCCCCCCCCCCCCCCCCATGTAAAGAATCGACCCCTCAAAATTTTGAACGTCAGAATTGGGAATAGACTCTTCTGGGAATCGACTCCCACCACTAGTGCTTGCCTGTTTCCTAGTTAAAGGATCTCACTGATTCTACATCAACAACATGGCTTGGTAACCCATTCCATACCCTCTCCACTTTATTAAAAGAAGAGTCTCCACTTTACTTATTTCCAACTGTGGTTAGGGTTTAGTGTCAAATCCTTTTTAAGATTTAACAGCAGTCACCAAGGACATGAATGAATGAATTAATACATGAATTAAAGAAACAGCAAGCAGTATGGTATAAATTGGGACATTGGTCAGGATATGATAAAAAAAAAAAAAAAAAAAAAAAAAAAAAAAAACACGGCACCTTCATCACTGCCCCAGCTTTATTGATGGATGTCTCTTCAGGAATTCAGGGAGGAAAAATAAACAGGCAGTGATGAGAGAAGACACACCTCTGATCTAAAAAAACATTAAAAAACGGATGCATTTCGGCTTAGCATAGTCTTCATCAGGACACTGAAGGCATAGTCTTCATCAGGACACTGAAGGCATAGTCTTCATCAGGACACTGAAGGTATAGTCTTCATCAGGACACTGAAGGCATAGTCTTCATCAGGACACTGAAGGTATAGTCTTCATCAGAACACTGAAGGCATAGTCTTCATCAGGGCTTTGAAGGTATAGTCTTCATCAGGGCTTTGAAGGTATAGTCTTCATCAGGACACTGAAGGCATAGTCTTCATCAGGGCACTGAAGGTATAGTCTTCATCAGGACACTGAAGGTATAGTTTTCATCAGGACACTGAAGGTATAGTCTTCATCAGGGCTTTGAAGGTATAGTCTTCATCAGGACACTGAAGGTATAGTCTTCATCAGGACACTGAAGGCATAGTCTTCATCAGGACACTGAAGGCATAGTCTTCATCAGGACAATGAAAGCATAGTCTTCATCAGGACACTGAATGTATAGTCTTCATCAGGGCACTGAAGGCATAGTCTTCATCAGGACACTGAAGGTATAGTCTTCATCAAGACACTGAAGGCATAGTCTTCATCAGGGCACTGAAGGTATGCTAAGCCAAAACTAGTGGGTTTTTTTTTTTTAATTAACCAATAAAGTTATGTGAGTTGCAGGGTTTCCTTTAATATATGTTACTATTGGTTTAACCCTACGCATCACAGTTTATCTTTTATGATGCAGCACCAGTTCTGGTCTGTGATGATTGTGATAAAAGCAGCTGTTACGGCAGTGCTGTGGAGTCCAGGGAGATTAATGGTGAAGGTAGAGGCCAGTCATCTTATATTCATTGTAGTCCCCTCTTTACATTTGACATGCTGCAGAACTGTTGGTATTTTGTGAAGATGCCACTAACTATTTAAAGCTTGCTGTAGTCAGCAAAATGAATACAGTGTAAGAATTCCTATACAATAAGAATTCCCTCACTTAGAAGGCTGTGTGGTCCAGTGATTAAAGAAACTGACTCATAACCAAGAGCTCCCTGGTTCAAATCCTAGCTCAGCCACTGACTTATTGTGTGACCTTGAGCAAGTCACTTAACCTCCTTGTGCTCCATCTTTTGGGTGAAACATTGTTGTAAGTGACTCTAAAGCTGATGCATAGTTCACATACCTTAGCCTCATATCTTGTAAAGCGTTTGTGATGGTGGTCCACTATGAAAGGAACTATATAAAAAATAAATAAATTGTGCAAACACTGCTCAGGGACATTTCCTCCCTCTCTGGTGGTGCCACTGTCTGGCAAACCAACTCTAGCATCGCATGACTGTGTCCCAGTAGTTGCAAGACTAAAGTTTGAGCCAGATTTTAGACTAACACCCTCACAAACATTTACAGTATCTATCTATATATTTCTCTATCTACCATCTATCTATCTATCTGTTTAGTTTAGCTGTTAAGTATTTTCACATACCTTTTGTCAAACTAAAAACAAAAACAGACATAGCTTTGTCCAAAAAAGGAAAGGATACAGGTTACAGAAGGCTTGAACTACATGAAGCAGGTTGCTTTAATGTAACACACACTTTGTTACTTGCTTTCAGTTGCTATGGTGATCATTACTAAAGCAATCAAGGAATATGGTATCATAATCTGGTACTGGTGATGTCACTGCATAGCATCATTTGTCAGTAAGTAATATTAAATGCCTTTGGATAATGGTCTTACAAACAATACAGACTTGGTAAACATAAACATTTAAACAGGTCTTTTTTCTGTTTATGAAAGATTTTGAAACAATAACGCATTTATTAATTGCTTGATGTGTGTAATGCCTAATTAAAATGAAGGAATTAGGTTAAACAGTACTTCATAATCTTATTTAGTTGTTTTAGACTTCTAGTTAGTCAATGTTCTGACTGACAGAAAGCCAGTATATAAAGCTAGCTGTTTATTTTGTTATTTCTTTTTAATTTTCACTGCTTGCCTCCCAATTGGGTTGACAGATCAAATTAAAGAGCTGTAGAGTAATGGAAGTGTGATTCACAGAAAGCAAACCCCTTCAAGACACAGTCATCTCATCTCACTAGGATGGCCAGATTTCAAGACACAGTCATCTCATCTCACTAGGGTGGCCAGAATTCAAGACACGGTCATCTCGTCTCACTAGGGTGGCCAGAATTCAAGACACAGTCATCTCATCTCACTAGGATGGCCAGAATTCAAGACACAGTCATCTCATCTCACTAGCGTGGCCAGAATTCAAGACACAATCATCTCATCTCACTAGGGTGGCCAGAATCCAAGACACAGTCATCTCATCTCACTAGGGTGGTCGGAATTCAAAACACAGTCATCTCATCTCATTAGGGATGCTAGAATTCAAGACACAGTCACGTCATCTCATTAGGGTGGCCAGAATTCAAGACACATTCACCTCATCTCACTAGGATGGCCAGAATTCAAGACACAGTCATCTCATCTCACTAGGGTGGCCAGAAGAAAAGGAGTTTAAACATTCATCCAGGTAAGAAACCATTTCTATGTCCAATTGTCTACAGTATTTTCTTTTAACGTTTTATCTCACCCACTTGTGTCTACATGTCAAATATAATTATGCATGACGTATCATATTCTGGTCATAGTTTTTATAATGCCATTCCACTAGCTCTTTCATTCTGGTTATAAGGCAGTACTCAAATAATAGTAACTATGTCTCCAGGGTATAGCGTAAATAAAGGAGGAGTACTGTATGGAATTTATATTAAGTATGTCTGGTTGCATATCCATTAAAGGTGTTTTTCAGCCCACACTAAGTTTGAAAGGTAACACTTGTCTACACATTATGATTTTACACATAATGATAATAGAAAACCTTTTTTTTTTATACTGCTGCACCAGGAGGATTTGGTAACACTTTACATTAAGTGTCTCTAGTTACTAGTGTACATGTGTACTTACACATAGTTACAATAGCATGCATAGTTACAATGTACTTAGTGTGTAAATCATTTTGCACGATATATGTAAGTACACTATTGTATCAGAAAAGGCTTAGGATTATGGTTAGGTTCGGAGTTAGTGTTAGGGGGTTAGGGTTGGGGTTAGGGTTAATCACCCCAGTCACAACCAAGTCTTCCGAAGCGTCGGTGTGGAGGATGAATTTATAGTGCAAAAAGATTTACACATTAAGTACATTGCAACTGTGCATAATAACATTGTAATTATGTATAAGTATGCATGTATTTACTAAGTAACGACTAACTAAATACACAGTAATTAGAGACAATGTAAAGTGTTACCAATTGAGATGTGATGCAATTAGAGCTAAATCCATTTATATTTAATGTTGCATTAAAATATTAATTCATTCATAAGCAGACATGATAAAATAGTTCAGTTATTGTAAGAGATTGCATCTTTTAGTTTTTCTTGGGATGTCCTGTTAAGGGTATGCATACTTCATATCCTCTACAGTACATTTTCCACATATTTCATTTCATACCTGTTTA
>NC_054541.1:48591633-48684133 GCF_017654505.1 Polyodon spathula | reverse complement strand
TTTTTTTTTTTTTTTTTTTTTTTTTTTTTTTTTTTTTTTTTTTTTTTTTTTTTTTTTTTTTTTTTTTTTTTTTTTTTTTTTTTTTTTTTTTTTTTTTTTTTTTTTTTTTTTTTTTTTTTTTTTTTTTTTTTTTTTTTTTTTTTTTTTTTTTTTTTTTTTTTTTTTTTTTTTTTTTTTTTTTTTTTTTTTTTTTTTTTTTTTTTTTTTTTTTTTTTTTTTTTTTTTTTTTTTTTTTTTTTTTTTTTTTTTTTTTTTTTTTTTTTTTTTTTTTTTTTTTTTTTTTTTTTTTTTTTTTTTTTTTTTTTTTTTTTTTTTTTTTTTTTTTTTTTTTTTTTTTTTTTTTTTTTTTTTTTTTTTTTTTTTTTTTTTTTTTTTTTTTTTTTTTTTTTTTTTTTTTTTTTTTTTTTTTTTTTTTTTTTTTTTTTTTTTTTTTTTTTTTTTTTTTTTTTTTTTTTTTTTTTTTTTTTTTTTTTTTTTTTTTTTTTTTTTTTTTTTTTTTTTTTTTTTTTTTTTTTTTTTTTTTTTTTTTTTTTTTTTTTTTTTTTTTTTTTTTTTTTTTTTTTTTTTTTTTTTTTTTTTTTTTTTTTTTTTTTTTTTTTTTTTTTTTTTTTTTTTTTTTTTTTTTTTTTTTTTTTTTTTTTTTTTTTTTTTTTTTTTTTTTTTTTTTTTTTTTTTTTTTTTTTTTTTTTTTTTTTTTTTTTTTTTTTTTTTTTTTTTTTTTTTTTTTTTTTTTTTTTTTTTTTTTTTTTTTTTTTTTTTTTTTTTTTTTTTTTTTTTTTTTTTTTTTTTTTTTTTTTTTTTTTTTTTTTTTTTTTTTTTTTTTTTTTTTTTTTTTTTTTTTTTTTTTTTTTTTTTTTTTTTTTTTTTTTTTTTTTTTTTTTTTTTTTTTTTTTTTTTTTTTTTTTTTTTTTTTTTTTTTTTTTTTTTTTTTTTTTTTTTTTTTTTTTTTTTTTTTTTTTTTTTTTTTTTTTTTTTTTTTTTTTTTTTTTTTTTTTTTTTTTTTTTTTTTTTTTTTTTTTTTTTTTTTTTTTTTTTTTTTTTTTTTTTTTTTTTTTTTTTTTTTTTTTTTTTTTTTTTTTTTTTTTTTTTTTTTTTTTTTTTTTTTTTTTTTTTTTTTTTTTTTTTTTTTTTTTTTTTTTTTTTTTTTTTTTTTTTTTTTTTTTTTTTTTTTTTTTTTTTTTTTTTTTTTTTTTTTTTTTTTTTTTTTTTTTTTTTTTTTTTTTTTTTTTTTTTTTTTTTTTTTTTTTTTTTTTTTTTTTTTTTTTTTTTTTTTTTTTTTTTTTTTTTTTTTTTTTTTTTTTTTTTTTTTTTTTTTTTTTTTTTTTTTTTTTTTTTTTTTTTTTTTTTTTTTTTTTTTTTTTTTTTTTTTTTTTTTTTTTTTTTTTTTTTTTTTTTTTTTTTTTTTTTTTTTTTTTTTTTTTTTTTTTTTTTTTTTTTTTTTTTTTTTTTTTTTTTTTTTTTTTTTTTTTTTTTTTTTTTTTTTTTTTTTTTTTTTTTTTTTTTTTTTTTTTTTTTTTTTTTTTTTTTTTTTTTTTTTTTTTTTTTTTTTTTTTTTTTTTTTTTTTTTTTTTTTTTTTTTTTTTTTTTTTTTTTTTTTTTTTTTTTTTTTTTTTTTTTTTTTTTTTTTTTTTTTTTTTTTTTTTTTTTTTTTTTTTTTTTTTTTTTTTTTTTTTTTTTTTTTTTTTTTTTTTTTTTTTTTTTTTTTTTTTTTTTTTTTTTTTTTTTTTTTTTTTTTTTTTTTTTTTTTTTTTTTTTTTTTTTTTTTTTTTTTTTTTTTTTTTTTTTTTTTTTTTTTTTTTTTTTTTTTTTTTTTTTTTTTTTTTTTTTTTTTTTTTTTTTTTTTTTTTTTTTTTTTTTTTTTTTTTTTTTTTTTTTTTTTTTTTTTTTTTTTTTTTTTTTTTTTTTTTTTTTTTTTTTTTTTTTTTTTTTTTTTTTTTTTTTTTTTTTTTTTTTTTTTTTTTTTTTTTTTTTTTTTTTTTTTTTTTTTTTTTTTTTTTTTTTTTTTTTTTTTTTTTTTTTTTTTTTTTTTTTTTTTTTTTTTTTTTTTTTTTTTTTTTTTTTTTTTTTTTTTTTTTTTTTTTTTTTTTTTTTTTTTTTTTTTTTTTTTTTTTTTTTTTTTTTTTTTTTTTTTTTTTTTTTTTTTTTTTTTTTTTTTTTTTTTTTTTTTTTTTTTTTTTTTTTTTTTTTTTTTTTTTTTTTTTTTTTTTTTTTTTTTTTTTTTTTTTTTTTTTTTTTTTTTTTTTTTTTTTTTTTTTTTTTTTTTTTTTTTTTTTTTTTTTTTTTTTTTTTTTTTTTTTTTTTTTTTTTTTTTTTTTTTTTTTTTTTTTTTTTTTTTTTTTTTTTTTTTTTTTTTTTTTTTTTTTTTTTTTTTTTTTTTTTTTTTTTTTTTTTTTTTTTTTTTTTTTTTTTTTTTTTTTTTTTTTTTTTTTTTTTTTTTTTTTTTTTTTTTTTTTTTTTTTTTTTTTTTTTTTTTTTTTTTTTTTTTTTTTTTTTTTTTTTTTTTTTTTTTTTTTTTTTTTTTTTTTTTTTTTTTTTTTTTTTTTTTTTTTTTTTTTTTTTTTTTTTTTTTTTTTTTTTTTTTTTTTTTTTTTTTTTTTTTTTTTTTTTTTTTTTTTTTTTTTTTTTTTTTTTTTTTTTTTTTTTTTTTTTTTTTTTTTTTTTTTTTTTTTTTTTTTTTTTTTTTTTTTTTTTTTTTTTTTTTTTTTTTTTTTTTTTTTTTTTTTTTTTTTTTTTTTTTTTTTTTTTTTTTTTTTTTTTTTTTTTTTTTTTTTTTTTTTTTTTTTTTTTTTTTTTTTTTTTTTTTTTTTTTTTTTTTTTTTTTTTTTTTTTTTTTTTTTTTTTTTTTTTTTTTTTTTTTTTTTTTTTTTTTTTTTTTTTTTTTTTTTTTTTTTTTTTTTTTTTTTTTTTTTTTTTTTTTTTTTTTTTTTTTTTTTTTTTTTTTTTTTTTTTTTTTTTTTTTTTTTTTTTTTTTTTTTTTTTTTTTTTTTTTTTTTTTTTTTTTTTTTTTTTTTTTTTTTTTTTTTTTTTTTTTTTTTTTTTTTTTTTTTTTTTTTTTTTTTTTTTTTTTTTTTTTTTTTTTTTTTTTTTTTTTTTTTTTTTTTTTTTTTTTTTTTTTTTTTTTTTTTTTTTTTTTTTTTTTTTTTTTTTTTTTTTTTTTTTTTTTTTTTTTTTTTTTTTTTTTTTTTTTTTTTTTTTTTTTTTTTTTTTTTTTTTTTTTTTTTTTTTTTTTTTTTTTTTTTTTTTTTTTTTTTTTTTTTTTTTTTTTTTTTTTTTTTTTTTTTTTTTTTTTTTTTTTTTTTTTTTTTTTTTTTTTTTTTTTTTTTTTTTTTTTTTTTTTTTTTTTTTTTTTTTTTTTTTTTTTTTTTTTTTTTTTTTTTTTTTTTTTTTTTTTTTTTTTTTTTTTTTTTTTTTTTTTTTTTTTTTTTTTTTTTTTTTTTTTTTTTTTTTTTTTTTTTTTTTTTTTTTTTTTTTTTTTTTTTTTTTTTTTTTTTTTTTTTTTTTTTTTTTTTTTTTTTTTTTTTTTTTTTTTTTTTTTTTTTTTTTTTTTTTTTTTTTTTTTTTTTTTTTTTTTTTTTTTTTTTTTTTTTTTTTTTTTTTTTTTTTTTTTTTTTTTTTTTTTTTTTTTTTTTTTTTTTTTTTTTTTTTTTTTTTTTTTTTTTTTTTTTTTTTTTTTTTTTTTTTTTTTTTTTTTTTTTTTTTTTTTTTTTTTTTTTTTTTTTTTTTTTTTTTTTTTTTTTTTTTTTTTTTTTTTTTTTTTTTTTTTTTTTTTTTTTTTTTTTTTTTTTTTTTTTTTTTTTTTTTTTTTTTTTTTTTTTTTTTTTTTTTTTTTTTTTTTTTTTTTTTTTTTTTTTTTTTTTTTTTTTTTTTTTTTTTTTTTTTTTTTTTTTTTTTTTTTTTTTTTTTTTTTTTTTTTTTTTTTTTTTTTTTTTTTTTTTTTTTTTTTTTTTTTTTTTTTTTTTTTTTTTTTTTTTTTTTTTTTTTTTTTTTTTTTTTTTTTTTTTTTTTTTTTTTTTTTTTTTTTTTTTTTTTTTTTTTTTTTTTTTTTTTTTTTTTTTTTTTTTTTTTTTTTTTTTTTTTTTTTTTTTTTTTTTTTTTTTTTTTTTTTTTTTTTTTTTTTTTTTTTTTTTTTTTTTTTTTTTTTTTTTTTTTTTTTTTTTTTTTTTTTTTTTTTTTTTTTTTTTTTTTTTTTTTTTTTTTTTTTTTTTTTTTTTTTTTTTTTTTTTTTTTTTTTTTTTTTTTTTTTTTTTTTTTTTTTTTTTTTTTTTTTTTTTTTTTTTTTTTTTTTTTTTTTTTTTTTTTTTTTTTTTTTTTTTTTTTTTTTTTTTTTTTTTTTTTTTTTTTTTTTTTTTTTTTTTTTTTTTTTTTTTTTTTTTTTTTTTTTTTTTTTTTTTTTTTTTTTTTTTTTTTTTTTTTTTTTTTTTTTTTTTTTTTTTTTTTTTTTTTTTTTTTTTTTTTTTTTTTTTTTTTTTTTTTTTTTTTTTTTTTTTTTTTTTTTTTTTTTTTTTTTTTTTTTTTTTTTTTTTTTTTTTTTTTTTTTTTTTTTTTTTTTTTTTTTTTTTTTTTTTTTTTTTTTTTTTTTTTTTTTTTTTTTTTTTTTTTTTTTTTTTTTTTTTTTTTTTTTTTTTTTTTTTTTTTTTTTTTTTTTTTTTTTTTTTTTTTTTTTTTTTTTTTTTTTTTTTTTTTTTTTTTTTTTTTTTTTTTTTTTTTTTTTTTTTTTTTTTTTTTTTTTTTTTTTTTTTTTTTTTTTTTTTTTTTTTTTTTTTTTTTTTTTTTTTTTTTTTTTTTTTTTTTTTTTTTTTTTTTTTTTTTTTTTTTTTTTTTTTTTTTTTTTTTTTTTTTTTTTTTTTTTTTTTTTTTTTTTTTTTTTTTTTTTTTTTTTTTTTTTTTTTTTTTTTTTTTTTTTTTTTTTTTTTTTTTTTTTTTTTTTTTTTTTTTTTTTTTTTTTTTTTTTTTTTTTTTTTTTTTTTTTTTTTTTTTTTTTTTTTTTTTTTTTTTTTTTTTTTTTTTTTTTTTTTTTTTTTTTTTTTTTTTTTTTTTTTTTTTTTTTTTTTTTTTTTTTTTTTTTTTTTTTTTTTTTTTTTTTTTTTTTTTTTTTTTTTTTTTTTTTTTTTTTTTTTTTTTTTTTTTTTTTTTTTTTTTTTTTTTTTTTTTTTTTTTTTTTTTTTTTTTTTTTTTTTTTTTTTTTTTTTTTTTTTTTTTTTTTTTTTTTTTTTTTTTTTTTTTTTTTTTTTTTTTTTTTTTTTTTTTTTTTTTTTTTTTTTTTTTTTTTTTTTTTTTTTTTTTTTTTTTTTTTTTTTTTTTTTTTTTTTTTTTTTTTTTTTTTTTTTTTTTTTTTTTTTTTTTTTTTTTTTTTTTTTTTTTTTTTTTTTTTTTTTTTTTTTTTTTTTTTTTTTTTTTTTTTTTTTTTTTTTTTTTTTTTTTTTTTTTTTTTTTTTTTTTTTTTTTTTTTTTTTTTTTTTTTTTTTTTTTTTTTTTTTTTTTTTTTTTTTTTTTTTTTTTTTTTTTTTTTTTTTTTTTTTTTTTTTTTTTTTTTTTTTTTTTTTTTTTTTTTTTTTTTTTTTTTTTTTTTTTTTTTTTTTTTTTTTTTTTTTTTTTTTTTTTTTTTTTTTTTTTTTTTTTTTTTTTTTTTTTTTTTTTTTTTTTTTTTTTTTTTTTTTTTTTTTTTTTTTTTTTTTTTTTTTTTTTTTTTTTTTTTTTTTTTTTTTTTTTTTTTTTTTTTTTTTTTTTTTTTTTTTTTTTTTTTTTTTTTTTTTTTTTTTTTTTTTTTTTTTTTTTTTTTTTTTTTTTTTTTTTTTTTTTTTTTTTTTTTTTTTTTTTTTTTTTTTTTTTTTTTTTTTTTTTTTTTTTTTTTTTTTTTTTTTTTTTTTTTTTTTTTTTTTTTTTTTTTTTTTTTTTTTTTTTTTTTTTTTTTTTTTTTTTTTTTTTTTTTTTTTTTTTTTTTTTTTTTTTTTTTTTTTTTTTTTTTTTTTTTTTTTTTTTTTTTTTTTTTTTTTTTTTTTTTTTTTTTTTTTTTTTTTTTTTTTTTTTTTTTTTTTTTTTTTTTTTTTTTTTTTTTTTTTTTTTTTTTTTTTTTTTTTTTTTTTTTTTTTTTTTTTTTTTTTTTTTTTTTTTTTTTTTTTTTTTTTTTTTTTTTTTTTTTTTTTTTTTTTTTTTTTTTTTTTTTTTTTTTTTTTTTTTTTTTTTTTTTTTTTTTTTTTTTTTTTTTTTTTTTTTTTTTTTTTTTTTTTTTTTTTTTTTTTTTTTTTTTTTTTTTTTTTTTTTTTTTTTTTTTTTTTTTTTTTTTTTTTTTTTTTTTTTTTTTTTTTTTTTTTTTTTTTTTTTTTTTTTTTTTTTTTTTTTTTTTTTTTTTTTTTTTTTTTTTTTTTTTTTTTTTTTTTTTTTTTTTTTTTTTTTTTTTTTTTTTTTTTTTTTTTTTTTTTTTTTTTTTTTTTTTTTTTTTTTTTTTTTTTTTTTTTTTTTTTTTTTTTTTTTTTTTTTTTTTTTTTTTTTTTTTTTTTTTTTTTTTTTTTTTTTTTTTTTTTTTTTTTTTTTTTTTTTTTTTTTTTTTTTTTTTTTTTTTTTTTTTTTTTTTTTTTTTTTTTTTTTTTTTTTTTTTTTTTTTTTTTTTTTTTTTTTTTTTTTTTTTTTTTTTTTTTTTTTTTTTTTTTTTTTTTTTTTTTTTTTTTTTTTTTTTTTTTTTTTTTTTTTTTTTTTTTTTTTTTTTTTTTTTTTTTTTTTTTTTTTTTTTTTTTTTTTTTTTTTTTTTTTTTTTTTTTTTTTTTTTTTTTTTTTTTTTTTTTTTTTTTTTTTTTTTTTTTTTTTTTTTTTTTTTTTTTTTTTTTTTTTTTTTTTTTTTTTTTTTTTTTTTTTTTTTTTTTTTTTTTTTTTTTTTTTTTTTTTTTTTTTTTTTTTTTTTTTTTTTTTTTTTTTTTTTTTTTTTTTTTTTTTTTTTTTTTTTTTTTTTTTTTTTTTTTTTTTTTTTTTTTTTTTTTTTTTTTTTTTTTTTTTTTTTTTTTTTTTTTTTTTTTTTTTTTTTTTTTTTTTTTTTTTTTTTTTTTTTTTTTTTTTTTTTTTTTTTTTTTTTTTTTTTTTTTTTTTTTTTTTTTTTTTTTTTTTTTTTTTTTTTTTTTTTTTTTTTTTTTTTTTTTTTTTTTTTTTTTTTTTTTTTTTTTTTTTTTTTTTTTTTTTTTTTTTTTTTTTTTTTTTTTTTTTTTTTTTTTTTTTTTTTTTTTTTTTTTTTTTTTTTTTTTTTTTTTTTTTTTTTTTTTTTTTTTTTTTTTTTTTTTTTTTTTTTTTTTTTTTTTTTTTTTTTTTTTTTTTTTTTTTTTTTTTTTTTTTTTTTTTTTTTTTTTTTTTTTTTTTTTTTTTTTTTTTTTTTTTTTTTTTTTTTTTTTTTTTTTTTTTTTTTTTTTTTTTTTTTTTTTTTTTTTTTTTTTTTTTTTTTTTTTTTTTTTTTTTTTTTTTTTTTTTTTTTTTTTTTTTTTTTTTTTTTTTTTTTTTTTTTTTTTTTTTTTTTTTTTTTTTTTTTTTTTTTTTTTTTTTTTTTTTTTTTTTTTTTTTTTTTTTTTTTTTTTTTTTTTTTTTTTTTTTTTTTTTTTTTTTTTTTTTTTTTTTTTTTTTTTTTTTTTTTTTTTTTTTTTTTTTTTTTTTTTTTTTTTTTTTTTTTTTTTTTTTTTTTTTTTTTTTTTTTTTTTTTTTTTTTTTTTTTTTTTTTTTTTTTTTTTTTTTTTTTTTTTTTTTTTTTTTTTTTTTTTTTTTTTTTTTTTTTTTTTTTTTTTTTTTTTTTTTTTTTTTTTTTTTTTTTTTTTTTTTTTTTTTTTTTTTTTTTTTTTTTTTTTTTTTTTTTTTTTTTTTTTTTTTTTTTTTTTTTTTTTTTTTTTTTTTTTTTTTTTTTTTTTTTTTTTTTTTTTTTTTTTTTTTTTTTTTTTTTTTTTTTTTTTTTTTTTTTTTTTTTTTTTTTTTTTTTTTTTTTTTTTTTTTTTTTTTTTTTTTTTTTTTTTTTTTTTTTTTTTTTTTTTTTTTTTTTTTTTTTTTTTTTTTTTTTTTTTTTTTTTTTTTTTTTTTTTTTTTTTTTTTTTTTTTTTTTTTTTTTTTTTTTTTTTTTTTTTTTTTTTTTTTTTTGTTTTTGTGTTTTTTGGTAAGAATCTTGATTGGAAGTCCTGGGCTGATAAGAATCTTGAGAGCCAGAGTTAGACAATGCAATATAACCATATAATTCAATGTTTTAAATAATAATGCCTTCACAACTATACATCTCAATGACAAATTTTTCTACTGAAAGTTTAATCAAAACCTATTTTTGGAAATGTTCTCTTTAGAAAAAGAGATGTACAGATAAATACATGCAGAGTTGAACAATTTCAAATGGGACAAGATATATATTTAACTGTAGGATGTCTACATGTTGTGGTTTTACACATAGTGATAATAGAAAACCTTTTTTTTACACTTGTACAGGTCTGCTAGTGTAGAAATTACAGTTTATTCAGTTGCTGCACCAGGAGGATACAGTAACACTTTACATTAAGTGTCTCTAGTTACTGTGTATTTAGTAAATACATGTGTATTACATATAATTACAATGTTATTATACATAGTTACAATGTAGTTAATGTGTAATTGTCTTTGCATGAAATAACCCTAACTCTAACCCTAAACCTAACCCTAACCTTTTTACATACAATTGTTTACTTATATATCATGCAAAAAGATGTACATGTTAAATACATTGTAACTTTGTATAATGGCATTGTAATTATATGTATGTACACATGTACTTAGTATTTAACTACTATTTAAATACAGAGTAATTAGAGACAGTTAATTTAAAGTGTTATCCTCTTTTACTGACCAAGTCAGGCTGAATAGGAAACCTGCTATGATGATGTAATAATTAGGGATGTGCAGACTGTCCTTTAAGAAGTTTTTTGTCAGCAGTACTGCCATACCAGAGCCATACATTGACAATGAAAATATGTAATGAAACTAGCAATTGTGTAAGCGAGACCAACTGAGGGAAAGTTTTGTCTTGTAATGTGTAATTAACACCTTACAACTTCAAACTTCCTAAAGGGGATTACTCATAAAATATCTGCATACTTCTAGAATTAATAGAGTTTCTCTGACCTTCAGGACGTTTTCAAGCTATGTCAAGCAGAGGGCCGTGGCCAGGTTAATTCAATAGAGGCCCTCCAGGTGAACTCCCTACAGTGTGGCCTCTGTGTGTCTCATGGGATGGTTTAGGGCTTTGTCACTTAGGGAACACAAGTGGGAGGTTCAGTGTTTGGCAACAGGCAAATCTACCATAGGGGATTGCTGGCTCTCAGTAGGGAGGGGAGCAGTTAGAGCAGGATACATATTTACAAATGTTTGCTGATTGTGGAATAGCTCAATAACCTTGGAGTAAATGCTAAGCAACTGTGTTTTACTTCCAGCTCATTGATTCACTACCTTAGACTGGCATCACATTCTGTGTCAAAGAAACTCACTTTCATGATGACATATTGGAAGCACTTGTTGCATGATTGCTGTAACTTTAGGGCTGGCTGAGTGTACAAGGAAATCAAGCAACTCTTGAGTGCATAAACATCAGAAAACTTGAGGAAGTACAAGCAAGGGAGATGATTTTCACACAAGCAGTTAATCATCTCCTAACTATAGGGCATAAAAGGTAACACCAATAATAATTAAAAAACAAATAATTAAAAAGGGATTGTGGAACACAACATATATTAGTTTGTGACTTCTAAATAACTCTAAATAGATTGTCATTTTGTCTGGTGAGACCATTATTAATGCACAAACTACTCAAACAGTTCTGCGACCTTCCAGTGTCTTTTCAGTGTCTTCTGCCAGATCCTGCAGCAATTACACTTAACAAGTTGGAGGGTTTCCATAACAACCTTTTTCTTTTTGCATAGCTCTGTTTGCCTCAGCGCCTGCTGCAATCCCTTTCCAAACAGGGCAGTCTCATCACAGTGTAGAAGCTAATATATAACCTATTATCTTTTGTTTAGCGGTATTAGATCAGAGTGAATGTGAGTAATTAAGGATGACAGCCAAAGGCAAAGGCAAAGCCTTGTCTCAGAGAGACGATATCCAACTCATCTTCAGCTGCTATGCCCCTCGAGGTAAAAACCTTTCAGCTCACAGCCTCCTCGACTTCATCCAGAAGGAGCAAATGAACAGTCAGGCAGACATGAAGGCCATGGAACAGATAGCTGAAAACTACGAGATTAATAAAACAGATGGGTTGAGTGTTTCTCTGTGTACTCTTAGGCTGAGGAAACACGAAGCCCCTTTGTGGCTTGGAACTTGGTTTCAGGAGACTAGGTTTCATGCCACTGCACAGCACACCAGGGAAGACTGGGGGTTTGATACAGAAAGTTGCCTTAAACTAGGTCTCCTGGAATCAGGTTTCAAGCAACTGTTCCTGGCAAAGTGACTTTGTTTTCTCTCAGCTTTACAGAGATGCATTTTTTGCACTTACCGTACACATCGATTATTATTACTGATTACTGATTACAGACTTCCACAGAAATCACCTGGAAAGTGAATGCATATCGATGCATATTATTTAAGCCAGGGTTGGTCAAAATTGATCTTTCCAGTCCTGGTCTTTGTTACTACCCTATTCAAAAGTGTTTAATTGAACCAATTAAACCTCCATCCAGACCCTGAAGTAGTTACTTAGCTTATTTCATCTGTTAAACCTGGAGTGGAATGGCCTTCCAGGACCGGGATTGGACACCCCTGATTTAAGCTATGTGTGAATCTCGTTCCTCTTAAACAATCGCTCAATTGCCAAATCTGCATGATTATCTATATATAGAAGAATCATCCCCTTCTTTCCCTGTGTTTCAGTTTCAATCTCTTAGATGTATTTTGAAGATTTCTCAGATCTTATTTGCATTGCATTCTGTACTGAAGACTGCAAATACCAAGTCGACTGTGGGGTTTGTATAATATCAGTTGGTCATCTGACCAGCTCCACTAAACAGTGAAACCTTGTTTCTGCACAAATTGCTTCTGAAGATGTATTTATTGACTTTACGTCAACTTTGAAACAACATCATATTTATTGAGGCTTAAGGCGTGTCAAATGTTCAGGAATAGTACTGTAATTGAAGACCTGACAAAATAAAAAGATGATAACGATGCACTCTTGTTTTTTTCATTTTTTAGGATGAAGGCTTTAATTATTGTTAGAAGAGAGAACAATCACTAATGTATTGTCTATGGTGCCGGAATGGATTGTATTTTCCTGGGTGGTTTTTTTCGTTTTCTAAAAGCTGGTTGGTCCATTGCTACTGGATCAGTCTGTTTTATTCAGTTAAACCATTTTCTGTTTGTTTGATCATGATTGTGGTCTGTCAATAATTGACAAAAGCAAAAATCACTACTATGTGTTGTGTTAATCAATAAAACCCCACCCTAACCAACAAAAAACCCTAATATTAAACTCCCCTTTGTTCAAAATAGAATTACAATTAAAAAGAAAATGAAACTTACTGTTTTTAACAAAAGTAAACCATGAAAATAGCCTATTACCAACCCTGGCATGAACCCTGTTCTACACAGTGAAAGCCCAAGGCGCTACCCCCTGTGCCATTCTATGCAGCAACAATGAAACAGCAAGCTAAATATTCAAGGTATAGGTCCAACCCTTTAGCGCTCTTCATGGGTGGATACTGCTACAGTAGTGAATGTCTCCAGAGCCTGTTACTGTATCACAGAAATTGAGCATTATTTTTATATCAAACATCTGTCCTTCAGCACATCTACCACCAGTTGTTTTAATACACAACTGATCATAGTTTTAAATGACTTGAAAAGAGCTGCATTTTTAACTAATCGAAACCCACAGGTAATGTTACAGATCAAGGAGTTTGGTTCTGGCAAATGCACAAACTAGCTTTCGTGTTTACTTAGGCATCGGCACAGAGAAACATGAAAAGAACAAGGAATTCAACTGTCTGAACAGAATGAGCGGCTTCAGCATACCCCATCAAGGGAGTTTAGAATAGGGGTGTGCTTTTAATAAACTTCTAACTGAGATGATTGAGAATCTGAGGCAGCTTATTATCAAGTAATTAAAACATATCCATTAAGTGAACTTACAAAGAAGAACCCCACAGACCATCTCTGAATGTATAAATCAGGGGACTTGCACACAGCTGTGGGATCCCCTTATACCAGTGTACCATATTAAAAGCATACCAAAGTGTAATGAAGCACAGTGAAAGCATGGTAGAGCATAGGTACGCACTGTAAAAGTGAGGTATGGCAGGTAAAACATTAAAAAAAAACATGGAAAACCATGAAAACCAAGGTAAACTATTGTAAATACATAGTATAACCATGGGAAAACTGCAACATTACCGTGTAAACATTGAAATGGGCTTTAGTAAGATGTGTAAGATGTGTTTGTAAGTTCGTAGCCAATGCTTCTTTTTTTCTCTGATTGAATAGCTTCTGTATTTTGGTATACACAGTCAAAGCAAAGAAATCAATGACATTCGGAGGATTTCTCAGATACATGGAGTCCGAGGACTGCTCAGTGAACAACAACGACCATAACAAAGTGTACCATGACATGGACTGGGCTCTGTGTCATTACTTTATATCATCCTCACACAATACATACCTGAGGAAGAGGCCATCTTCATATCTATTGTAAGCATGTTAGTTGAATATGCGGTGGACCCATTAGAAATGTGGTAAACAGGCAATGGGATATTACAAGAACAGGCTGAGCGGAATATGAAATCCCAGCACAGTATACTACAAGAGCATCTTAATCTGCTATTCTAAGTCACTAGACCAGTGGGCCTAACTGGGAACCTCAAGGTCATTTAACTATCTGTTGTGTGTCATGGGATGTACTGTGATGGCGGGGTTATTTTCTGCTGTACTTTGACATGATACAGCAAGAAGCAATCGTTTGGTTTTGGAATCTCCCAGGGTGCCCATGACTCTTCCGGCAGATCTGGGGGTTGCCACAGCGCACGTGATTGTCCTGGCAGAGCAACATCTGATACCACAGACACATTACAAACTGCTTCATTCTGTAACAGAGCAGCTCCCAGCTAAACCGCATTATTGCAAATATTGACTTTTGTTGATCTTTATTAGTAATGGAATAAACCAAAACCAAAATAAGCACTACTACTGGTAATTGCCAAACGTAAAAAGCTACATCACACGTAAGAAATGAGTGTGATTGTTTGGAGGAGGGTTTGGAGTACACCTCAGTGTGCTGAAAGCTTTTTGTTTGCCAGGTTAGTGACCACATTCCTTGGTGGGCTTGGTGCTCCCTCTGGGTATCCCCCTAAAGAGCTGGAGTGGTATGCTATTCTAGTCTGTGAACCTCCACAGGTATTCACATTGAGGTGGTGGCGCTGGTGGTGGTCCAGCTATAGGTCCTCCAATCAATATGAGGCTTTTCAGCTTTTGCAGTTGTCTCGTCATGTAGATTTCAGTCATCATGGTTACAAACAAAAAACAAGTATGCTCTCTGACACTGTTAGAAGGGTTAAAGAACTATGTTTTGCAAAGAAGAGGTTAATTCCCTATTTGGGCACCATGTTAGAATGTGGCCAGTCAGTTAGATAATTGATCCACCTGATTAAAAGCTGTTGTCAGCCTACTGTGATATAGCATGGGTAAGATGGCTCTGGAAGCATAACAGCTGGAGATATCTGTTGCTTCATACAAACCAGTCTTTTTGATTTGTAGCTTGTTTATTTCTTTTGAGTTATGTTGTTTTTATTTACTGTAATAGGTGAGCAACTATTACTCCCTTGTGTTAAATAGAAATGCTGAATTCCCAGGTGGAAAATACAGGTGTACATTCCTGACATGCATTTGTTACCAGGTTTGGATGGGGGTGTATCTGCTTGTTTCCACTGATTCAACTGAGCTTCAAAATACTGGCACATAGCGAGATTGTTTGGAAGACAGGATTTCATTATGGAGCCAACATATCAAAACATATCTCTTCTGTGCTTGTGCAGTGCTTGATATTTCATTTAGTATTTCCTGTGGCTGTGACAAATGTCAGTACATTTCTTTTTTAAATGGTTGTAATGCACAGGCGATGGCATTAGATTCCTACATGCATGTATTTGGTATCTATCAGGTTGAGCCCTCCTGTTTTCCCCCGTTTACACCATATTCACAGCACGGGAACAACGCGTGTTGAAAGATGTGATCGTGAATGGCTATCTCGTGTTTGTGGTGATTGAGGATTATTTTTGGTAGTGCGAAGAGGGTGAAGGATTTTTTTCTTATTTGGCTCTGTTTTTTCTTATTTGGCTCTCAGATGTATATATCAGCTAGGGTTGCCACAGTGACCCCTACTGGTCAGGAGCCAGAGGCACAACATTGACTGCCTTGGTTTGCCAGTTGAAAACAGGTGCTTGACTAGACACTGGAAACAAACAGATTAGCTGCTCTTCAGTCCTCCTGGATAGGTCTGTGGGCTATAGTAAGATTTCAGTAGGCTTGGTAGTCCAGCGGTTAAAGCAAGGGACTTGTTACCATGAGGTTCCTAGTTCAAATGCTGGCTCAGCCACTGACTCATTGTGTGTGGCCCTGAGTAATTTGTTTAATCTCCTTGTGCTCTGCCCTTTAGATGAGATATAAAAACAAGGTCCCATTGTAAGTGACTCTGCAGCAGCAATTGTGATGCATAGTTCACCCCCTAGTTGCTTTGGATAAAAGCATCTGCTCTGGACACTGCCTTAGCTGTGTGAGGTGATGTCTCAGGACCGGCAGCTGTATGCAAAAGACACTGGGATTGAGGAACTACTTTGGGGCAATTGCTTCTGTAAATATTTCGATTGTTATTAATTATTGTTTTATTGTTGTCATGTTCTGTTATTGATTGAGAGAATTACCCTGGGTTAGGAGTGGCATTGGTGTTACCTGTGGGATGGTGGAGGAGACACAAGCTCCTCATCCAGCACCATGCCAGCTGAACCAGAAGCTCTGATGAACGACACCAGTGCTGGTTAGCTCTGTAACCTCAGGGCTGCGCAGCGCTTGTTTCAGGTGCTAGTGCAGTACTTCAGTACTGCAGAGCTTGCTCCTTAGTTTAATGCTGAGATGTTCACGTTTAAACTGAGGTTAGCGGTTCATGTCCAGCCCTTGTCTCTCAGTTCAGTTCAACAGGGTGAAACGCCATGCCATTATAAATTGTTCTTGTAATGTTGCATTACTCTTTACTTTATGTTATAATCAAGCCACTTTTATCATACTGACTCAAAACATAGACCACGATGCATAACAGGAACATTGGTCTTCATCAAGAACCTCAAAGAAAGCTCCATCAGAACCAACACTGTGAAAACATTTCCAAGGATCTGATTTTCACTTTGCCTTACCACCAATCTTGCAACATGTTGTACAAACCTCTGAAAGGATTAGCTCTGTGAACTCTTTATCATTGACCTGGAACTCAATCACCAAAGCAGAGATTAAACTATTGATTTGCAATATGAGTTTCAATTCCAAGTATTACAATGAATGAATTGCTGAACAACGTTGAATATATAGCCATCTTAAAAGTGGCAGAGGAACAGAGCAGCAACCGGCAGTACTGTGTGTGTTTGCTTTTAGAGCACAGATTTTAAGGGGGAAAAAATATAAACTGAGTAAAGAGGGTGGGAGTTATTTGCATTTGCAACTTTGCCTTCATCTGTTGTGCTTCAGACTTAATTCCTAACTAAACAGGGAAACTTTTACTTTCATGACTTAATGGGATCGTTTTCAATCAGCTCTGTTTCTGGGGAGAGAGCCCGCAGTGACCTTTGTGATAAAGTTATCCCTTATTGTAAAGTTATAGCTGGTATTACAAAGTTATAGCTGGTACACAGTTCTATTGTTGGTACACAGAGCTTATCAATAATGTTCCATTATAGATGTGTCCATTAAACAGGAACTGTTTCACTGACACATTCTTTTAACCTTTGACCATATTACTGATACAGACCACTTGCTTTCAGAGCTTGTCTTTACAAGCTGTATTCTATGATTCTCTCAGTATAGTTCCCATTATAGGTGGTGTCCAGTTGAAATTTACGTTTTCATTGCCACATTATTTTTAACATCTGGGCATATCAATGATAAGATCTTTTTTTCACATTTCTATATTCCCATTTACAAGTGAATTGATCTGATAGGACATACCCCTTAGATTATGCAACCAGCGATACTTTGTTTTTGATCACCAAAACTCCCATTTCTAGTTAATGGATACATGCTTTCAGGCATGGTCATTGAATAAACACAGGGCTGTATTTGGGATTACTTACATTACAACTATTATTTTTCTTGACATAAAAACAAAACCAAATGTGCTTATTATGAATGAGTCTCACTAAAGCACCACAGTGTGAAGTGACTGCAAACTCACAGTGTGTGTAAGCAAATTGCAACATTTTAATATGCCAAAATGTGCTTAACAAAGACCCAGGCCTAACCCACTCAAGAGCACAAAGGGAATTGAATTGGTAGTAAAACCTTTTATTTACTGAGCTTATTCCCTCCACCCACATTGTAATACTGCTCAGCAGAGCCAAGCATGTTGAGCGAGGGGCATGGACAAACAGTTTGAGTCAACATGCAGATTTCAGGCTGCAGTATAATTTAGTGTAATGTAGCATCATAAAACTGGAACATAAAAATACTATTACAAGAATTCAATCTGAGCCACCCCCCAGTCTGGCTGGGATCTCAGAAATCGATTTGCATTTCTCTGCTCTGTTAGAAGTCATCTCCTTTCTCATCTGGTTAGTGCTGCACAACAGCTTCCGTCATTGCTTGCTCTGAGATTGCAAAACGAGAGACTCCAGATTGAAATTCGGTGCCCTTTGTAAAAGCTGTAACGTGTAACAAAAACATCATGCAAAGATACCGTGGTAAACTTGTATAAGGGTTAGTAACAAGTATTTTGAAACGTAGTACTGTACAGTAGAAATAATGTCACTTACATAGAGGGGAGTTCATCTCTTCATGCTAGAGTGTTCATTAACATGTGTTTGAGAACCATGGTGTTTGTTCCAAATGTGATGCTGATATGTATTAGTACTGCTGCTGTATATCTGATTATGGGTTGTTCACAGACCCTGATTAACACTGATCTTGGACCACCTTACTGAAAGTGATGTGAAGTAATCCAATATTAGGGTTATACTGTATTGAAATCACAGGCAAGTGTTTAAAGGGGAGGATTAAAAAGATAAAACTCAGTGTGCAGACACTGGAAATGCATTTTACAAATCCTACCCAAACAGTAGCTACAAAGGTCACAAATATTGCAATATAGGCTTCCTGGCTACAGGTACTAGAGACCAGTTATTATGTATTATTGACAGTTGATTTAGCTAATCAAGTTTTCCTTTATAACATTTGTGTAGCTGCATTATTAATTATTTTTCTAACAGATCCTTAGCATGTATTCATTGTTTGTAGTAATAGATAGAGCGATAGAACAACAAAACCATAGAACATCAAAACACCAGCTTCAAAACCAGCCAAGGTAAAGGAGTAGAAAGGAAGTTAGATCAGGCTTTGCAGTGAGAGATTAAATACATCTTCCTCAAGAACCAACCAAGCTAGAGTATAAAGTGTTAGATCAGTTTTTGCAATAAGAGATTAAATCCATCTGAGTCCTCAGGTTGGAGCCTTTAGAGAAACAGGAATAATAAGCTGACCCATAATGCATTGCCTTTCTCAAATATGCATTTTGATTTTACAAACTGACAGGAGACTATTTAGACGGAAGTGCCCAGTTCACGACATGTACTTTGCAGAAGACATAACTGCTTGTAGTTCCCGAGGTTAATTAATCCTTAATCAGAACATTGTGACCTTTCACAGCTTTCACTCCAACTTACCTGCTCTCTAGTCAAGCGTCTGCTTCCTTAAAGAGCCAAAAGCTAATACATTCCGCATGCACTAAACCTTACACTGAAATACAGCGCTAGGCACTATACTTCTCTCAACATTGTGGTGATCCGGTTGTAATTGGATTGCCTTGAATTTATACAAATTAGGTGTGCAGTTTTTTTGAGAGCTGTGTAATCACATGACTTACAGGAGACACAGCATTTGGAAGTTCCAAAGGCAGACAGGGAAATGGAGCTTGTCAGTATTACAGACAGGGCAACACTGTGCAGTTCGGACAGTAGGTGGCGCTGTGGTACTGCATGCTAGTATATAAAGCAGTGGAATGTGTGGCTTAGGGAACAGCAGTGGTTCTACGTGTAGCTGAATTCACATACATTTCATTTTACACTCACTTCAAGTGACCTAGAATAAAAGGGACGCTGCTGAAAGCTAAGATGAGAGTGCATGTTACCAGATGGCCAAGCCAATTGGCTCACACTAGAAATGTAAATACATTATTCCCAAGTCCATTGCATCCACATGTCTGTCTAATAAGTGCTATAATACTCACTAGCTTTAAGAATACCACACTGAATATTATGATTTTGTTATTATTATACAGTCAGTGCATATTTTTTTCCCATTATGTGAAGGTGTTCAGGTATGATGCATGTTGATGTTTTTTATTTTGTTTTTTACAGAGGATTGAAAGACTGAACTGGCATTTGCAACAGCAGTAATGGAATTATAGAAATCCCCCTTGGTGTGCCATGTTAAAATAATTTCTACACCACTCTATTATAATCTTTGCATCAGCTATGTTCTCCTGGTTTATCAGTCTGATAAAAGTCCAGCCTGAAGTATAGTATTACCCCATCTCCAAAGTGCACATGCTGGTCACAGTGTTTGTTCAATGAGGAACTGGGTCTGGTCTACCAACCAATCTTCTCAATTCAAGTGAAGTGAACTACAGTGCAGGTGCCCAACCATATGTGAGCATTCATCATTTCACAATTCAACATATTCCATTATCCAGAATTTAACAAGTCTCATTCCTATTGAGTAGCTTCTTCGCTGCTCATCAAAAGCATGATTCCACATCTACTACTGCACGCGGATAAGACTTCCAGTGCGCCACCTGCTTAAAAGAAAAAGAAAAGGTCCAAAGTCCAGCTGAATCGCTCAATGGAGTTACAGCCTTATTATGTTCCATCAGTTGTACATCCTAATTACTGTCACTTTTATTAAAGAGGCTTATCAAGTGTTTGAGCAGTTCTTACTGTGAAATGTGAACTTCAGAAAGTTTTTAACAAGTTTGCCCGTCTGAAATATTCTCAATTAGATATACTACACAGGTAAGCTGTTTTTATCAACACTTTTTAGGCGATCCAGACAAAGACACAATGTCAACAGCAATTTGCTCCTCAGAAGCATTTCACACTAACCAAGTAAAAAAATAGCATAGAACCAGCAATAGTACAGAGGGCAGTACAGGAACCCCAAGTGCACTGCAGAGGGCACTCCGCTGTATGTGTGAAATGCAGCACCTGTCATCTGTGTTTACACTCCGAACAGCAGGTTGACAGGGGTGGGCACACGATGTCAGGAGCAATAGCTGTGCAGCAATGTGGCAGCTTCCTGCACCCCCCTATATATATATATATATATATATATATATATTATATATATATATATATATATATATATATATATAATATATATATATTGGATAATTGTATGTAAAGGATTTGTGCTACTCTGCACACTTTGGGTTCTTTTCAGCATTGGTGATTGACCAACACACACAGGATCTTGGTTTCAAATGCGCTTTTATTTTTTTATTTATTTTAAACACAATATAAAACAAACCAAAACCAATCACTAGTCCCTGACTATACACTTTTCAAGAACCGAAGTAACCCAGCACAGCTACGCTGTTTACCTGCACAACACAAAACCACACAGGTTTACACATGTCAATAACAAAGAGGCTTACACAGTACCTTTTTTTATTTTGTTTTGTTAATACGTAAGAATGCACTCCCCGTCAGGGCTCTTCACACAGGAGGGACGCAGAACAGACTACCTGTTCTCCTTAAATACTCTGCACTGGCTCTAATTTACCATCGTGGCCACGTGATAGTGATGATAAACACTAATAGCGTTGTCAAAATGAATAATTTTCTGAATACCTTTCCCTGTCTTTCAGTCCTGGGCCTCTCTCTTGTGTCAAATCGATGGTGGGTTTTGTCCCACCCAAAGGCTGAGAGGCGAGTGAATTTGTCAGCTATGCCATGCCTCCTCTCTGGATTACTGTCCCTGTCCTCTCTTCAGACAGATAAACCCATTTCTGTAGTAATGGGTAATATGCTGTTACCACACTCTTGTCTGGTATAGTTATAATAGTTTGAAATGATCAGCATTGTGTCCAGTGGAGCTCCTTGATCTTAAACCTGGGCTGCTTAGTGTTTCGTCTCAATCCACGCTGATTCATGATTCTATAGCGCTTTACTGCTTCATTTCATATTGTATATTGTATATTTTAAAAGCATTTCTACAGCAAAAATAAAAAGAGTTCTCCTCTTACTCTATAGCTCGTCTGTCTTAGCCAGCAGCAATGCTGTTGCATCTTTCATGGTTTTCACATCTCATCACAACACCAAGCAAAAAAAAAAAACTGTCCCGCTATTCACTTTACTGAACCCATTACTACTGTACCTTCTGAACCCTAACCCTATTACATTGCATACTCATACTTTGCATTACTACTGTACCTTCTGAACCCTAACTCTATTACATTGCATACTCATACCTTGCATTACTACTGTACCTTCTGAACCCTAACCCTATTACATTGCATACTCATACCTTGCATTACTACTGTACCTTCTGAACCCTAACCCTATTACACTGCATACTCATACCTTGCATTACTACTGTACCTTCTGAACCCTAACCCTATTACACTGCATACTCATACCTTGCATTACTACTGTACCTTCTGAACCCTAACCCTATTACATTGCATACTCATACCTTGCATTACTACTGTACCTTCTGAACCCTAACCCTATTACACTGCATACTCATACCTTGCATTACTACTGTACCTTCTGAACCCTAACCCTATTACATTGCATACTCATACCTTGCATTACTACTGTACCTTCTGAACCCTAACCCTATTACATTGCATACTCATACCTTGCATTACTACTGTACCTTCTGAACAAAGGAGAAAAAAAAAAGAAAAAAAAAAAAAAAAAAAAAAAAATGGAAAAAAAAAAAAAAAAAGAAAGAACCTAACCCTATTACATTGCATACTCATACCTTGCATTACTACTGTACCTTCTGAACCCTAACCCTATTACATTGCATACTCATACCTTGCATTACTACTGTACATTCTGAACCCTAACCCTATTACACTGCATACTCATACCTTGCATTACTACTGTACCTTCTGAACCCTAACCCTATTACATTGCATACTCATACCTTGCATTACTACTGTACCTTCTGAACCCTAACCCTATTACATTGCATACTCATACCTTGCATGGAACTTATTTTTAATGCTAAAACCCCAGGCTCGATTCTGTGTTGAATGCATTTTCATGCTTCACTGCAACTGTGAAGTCTGAGGGCGGTGGCTTTCTCCTCAGTGTGGGAGTGGAGAGATACCAATTAGTAAATGATTAACACAATGAAAGGTATATCATGGAACCAACTAAGGACAAAGCCCTGGCTGCAGTTGTATGAACTGGGTAGAGGAGGTTAAGGCAGAGAACAATGCATGCTTTATCGTAGTGCACTTTACAAGTGAAATTATTTAGACAACCTCCCAGTTCTCACAACCCCTTATTATTAATCCTAGTGAAATTATTACCAGACTTCATTAATCCTATTGTAATTACTGTATTGTGTACATTTCTACATACCTAAAGTAATAATTACTACAGTCATTTTAAATGAAATCCTACACAACTATTTGTGTGATACACTGCCGTTACAGATATTATCCGGAGTGTGACAATAAACAACAAAGTGATATTATCAGGAGCTGGTCAGGGCAGGACATTTTAACATGACCATCATAAGCAGAGGATGACACAAACTGGAGTGATATTTAATGGTGCATTGGTGTCAACCTTCATTGTTTGTGCATAAGGAAGTCAGCCATCTACAAAGGGCTAACATCTATTTGACGGCTAACAGATGTTAACCCTCCATTAAAGTTAATCTGAATATAGTGACGGCTATGATCCTGTTTATTTGCTATTAAAATAATCTGTCTATAGTGACCGCAGTGATCCTGTTTATTTACTATTAAAATAATCTCTCTATAGCAACCATTGTGATCCTATTTATTTGCTATTGAAGTTCATCTGTCTATAGCAACCACTGTGATCCTGTTTATTTGCTATTGAAGTTCATCTGTCTATAGCAACCAATGTGATCCTGTTTATTTGCTATTGAAGTTCATCTGTTATAGCGACCACTGTTATCCTATTTATTTGCTATTAAAGATAATCTGTCTATAGCGACCGCCATGATCCTGTTTACTTGCTATTGAAGTTCATCTGTCTATAGCGACCACTGTGATCCTGTTTATTTGCTACTGAAGTTCATCTGTCTATAGCAACCACTGTGATCCTGTTTATTTGCTATTGAAGTTCAACTGTCTATAGCGACCACTGTGATCCTGTTTATTTGCTATTGAAGTTCATCTGTCTATAGCGACCGCTGTGATCCTGTTTATTTGCTATTGAAGTTCATCTGTCTATAGTGACCGCTGTGATCCTGTTTATTTGCTATTGATGTTCATCTGTCTATAGTGACCGCTGTGATCCTGTTTATTTGCTATTGAAGTTAATCTGTCTATAGCGACTGCTGTACTCCTGTTTATTTGCTATTGAAGTTCATCTGTCTATAGCGACCACTGTGATCCTGTTTATTTGCTATTGAAGTTCATCTGTCTATAGTGACAGCTGTGATCCTGTTTATTTGCTATTGATAATGACGGCTGTCTGGAAATGACCTCTTCAAGATGGCCCTTGAGCTGTCATTATTTCTAAGCTGGTCTGACAGCAGTGATATTGCTCTTTTACATACTGGCTGAAGGCTGGAGCTAAAATGATTGATAACTATCTGTCATTTTTATTGCTTACAGATAGAATGGCTTTCATCTCCTACAGACCTCTTATTACTCAAAGTGCTTCTCATTCCATTTCAACCAGATACATTAAAATCATCAGCTTAGAACTCTGCAAATGGTCATGATGCTGAATGATGTCTGACAAGTGCATACATATGTGTATATATACTGTGTATGTATGTGTGTGTATATATATATATATATATATATATATATATATATATATATATATATATATATATATATATATATATATATATATATATGGGGTAATCTTGACCCACTACAAATAATAACGGCAGAGTCAAACCTCTGGCTGCTTTTGTGAGCCCCACCAATCAAGGCACACATTTCACTCCATTCCCTCCACATTCTCATATAGAAATGAAGTCTAAACAGGGCTCAAAGAGAACCCTCTCCTGTGCTCAGAAAACATGCATTTTACAACACTGTTGAGCATTAATAAACACATTTAAACAGGAAAATTAAGATTATGCTTGCATTGATGTTGTTGGTGGAATAATTCTGCATATTTATTCTGTAGAATATGGGAGTGAATGGAAACAAGTACAGGTACAAAATAAATAAGCTTTTATGAGTTTTTTACCAAACTTTATGAAAGCTGCATTGGCACACAATCATGCTACATTTTACACTTAAATGTAATGAACTGGTGTCTGCTTACTACATTATTTATCAGCCTCCTGTGCACTTTACCTGGCAGTGTGCTGTTGAGCTGAGACTTTAACATCATGCACACATACAGCCTGTGGATGTGTGGGTACACAGGCGGGTACACAGGCACCATGACTCCAGCATGGCTTTGTACTGGTACTGGATTTTGTGAAGGTTCTTGCAAAACGGCCAGAATACTTGGGTTGGCTGATTTAAATCAAGTCAATTTCAATCACTGATTTAAATTATGATTTAAATCACTTGATTTTTTTTTTAAATCCTTGATTTAAATCATTTTTTATTTGTTACCTATTGTATATAGTTACTCAAGGAAAATACATGAAAAGCATGTTTGAAAAAGCATTTATTAACACAAACATCTTGCACTCTTACTGTCTGTAAACTAAAACTCTTACGGCTGTATTCTGATCACAGCGCAGATGCGAGTGCCAGCGCGACCGGCGCTTGCCCCCGATTCTGTGTCGCATAAATGGAGCGATAACAAAAAGAAATACTGCACTGAAGTGGTATTCTGAAGACATGTCTTGCCCTGTTATAGAGCGCCTGCCCCATCATTAACATATTCGCTGAAGCGATTCTGGGGTCCCAAATAAACAACTGAGCTCTGTGTTAGACCCGCTCAAACCAGATGTATTTAGTGGTGCAATCAGGAACTTTAACAATTGAACACACTGTAAAAAGCAAAGTGGTCCTGAGTAACAGCTGTGTGTGTTTGGACTGAAACAGACCGAGGAAATCAAAGAAAGAAAAGAATGGCTGGGATGAGTGAGGGGTATTTTTCTCTGGAACACTCCATCGCTAAATTCTTGTAGTTCACATACTGTATTTCACATTTAGAAGATGCCACAATGATAAATAATTAGCTTTTTTATGTAGTTAAGAAGAGAAAATTTGTTTGGAATGTAACTATTCACAAGCCACCATTTCCAAAGTCCTTAAATTTACAGTTTGGAGGTTTGTACTGTAGAGCTACAACTATGGTACTAAAAGAAAATCCATAGTTAAAAAATCTGTAAAGGAAAAAAAATTTAAAAATCAATTTACATTTAAAAAAAAAATTGATTTAAATCAAATAAATACATTTTTTTTATTATTATTGTTTTTAAAAATAAAAAAAATTGCCAGCCCAGCCTGTGCTACAGTATGTATTTACCAGATGAGGCATCCTTTATCACTTCTGAACTTAATGGCAGACAGACAATCAGGAGAAAAGATTTGTTCCTGCAACAGATACTGATTGTTAAATGCACAGTTCTTATTGTTTGTGTCACTCTTTTAACTCTACACAAAACCATACAGGTCTTTGCCTATTTTAGAGCCTTGAGTCAAATTTTAAGTTTTCAAGTAGTGCACGGCAATATATATATATATATATATATATATATATATATATATATATATATATATATATATATATATATATATATATATATATATTTGATTGATTTTCGATCAGGGGTCCCCAACCCTAGTCCTGGAGAGCCCCTATCCAGCTGGTTTTATAGGTGTCTTTACATCACCAGTGGCTAAGGATCTGGAACACCTGTTAATCTTGACTGATTAAGCCAATAATTTGTTCACTTCAGTAGCTGATCGCTTGGTTGAAATGAAAGCCAGAAGACCCTGTAGCTCTCCAGGACCAGGGTTGGAGACCCCTGCTTTAGACACTTAGAGGGCATTTCTTCATTACAGTAGCTCTAGTTAGACTCACTTACACATGACACCTAACTGTTATTAAAACAAATCTCTTCACATTGCAGCAGCTCCATTGGTTCTGATAGTGTTTCTCTTCTTTTTTCCGATACAGCTCCTAAACAGAATGGTGTGCCTGTAAGCGTTCAGCTTTTTCATACTGAAAGCTGACCTCATTCTCCACAAATACATTTGCTGGAAGGCAGCACTGATGATGCCTTATTCTAATGCTCTCCATTTGTCTGCATTCAAGGTTTTAAGTGGACACAGCCTGCCTGTGCCCAGGGGCTCCAAAGGTATAAATCCCCACGTGCGTGTGGAGATACATGGAGCCTCTGCTGACAATGCACAAAAACAGACAAATTATGTAGAACAAAATATGACCTTGTGACAAAGTGCCCGCCCCTGTGTATATTATCTGTTGTGTGTTGCGTGTGGTGTGTTTAAATGTTGATGTATAGTCATTGGAACACGGGATATAAACGGGTCTGTGTAACACGAGTGTTTAAAATGTATATGTGTATTTAGGCACGAGGATTGCACAGCACTTCACATGCAAGTAAAATATAATAATATGTGAGCACGGGGAATTGCACTTTATTAATTCACGTGCTGGGATTCAAGTGAATAATTAATTAATAATTGAATCCCAGCACAACAGTATTTATAGATGCACGTTTTCACATACTCGCGGTTGGGTGTTCGGTGAGGGGAGAAGAGGATAGGAGACGGAAATAATAATAATAATAATAATAATAATAATAATAATAATAATAGTAGTAATAGTAGTAGTAGTTGAAGTATCTGCTCACCGTGTTTGTCTGTCTACTCCGTTTTGTTTGCCTTTTTGTTTTGACGACGTTTGTGTTTGTTTGTACAACCTTTTTTATTTTCTGTTCTGTTTATTAAATGCTGAGCGAAACATTAGCTCAGCTCCACCAAACCACACCTCTCTGTCATTCATGCCTTTTCCTGGTTCTGACGCCACCCACTTCGGCTGTCTTAGTGACAGACCTCCTTTATCCTTGAGTGTTATCTGTGGTCTGCAGCCAAACCAGCGTGCAGCCTGATGATGTAAGAGCACAGAAACTATGCAAGGCTGGACCTTGGCAATACCCCAGTGGGTGACCAGGCCATCGCTGTGTGTTTGGTGCCTCCGTAGTAACAGAGCCATAACCCGAGGCTTCTGGGAGTCTGAGCTCTTGTGAAACTTCCAGACGCAACTCTCAAACCAATCCATTCTTTTAGAATGAGCGGTGTGATTTTTAATCTCTCTACTTTCTTCATGTGATCTCTTGATGGGGAATGCAGGGACTGTGCCATTGAAATTTAATGTTTGCATCATTTATATATGAAACTATGAGATCTACAAGATCTATCAAGATAAAGATATTAATTTATATTAAGATCTTAGTTCCAGCTCTCCAGTTCCACTCCCCTGTTCCCAATGTAAATGAGAACTGGTTTTGTCCCCCGTCCCTCCAGTTGGTGTGAGCTACAGGTTATATCAAATAGGACATTATTCTATAAAAGGAAATGGATCTTCCACTCCAGGTCTTTGCTCCAACCTTGTTCTAAAGTGTTTAATTGAACCAAGTAAACCTCACTCACACCCAGAAGAATTTGATTAAACCTGGAGTGGAATGGCATTCGAGACTGTCGTTGGACACCCCAGCGCTAGGATTTACCTCCACCTTTTCCTGCCCAAACCCGGACAGAATGGATACTCTAGGTCCTTGTCTGAAGCAAGGCAAACAAGAGTAGAAAATCCTATCTTTTGTATTACTTACTCTCATGAGAAAAGAAGGATCACTTTCTTTTCCAAGAACTTCTACAGTCCAGGAGATGGACACACCCTCACACGGTGATAAATGTCACTTATTAATGACCTAACTGCTGTTCCTGCAGTTCATTCCAAAGAGTATGGGCATTCCAAGTGTCTCTTCCTGCAAGTCATTTAATCATTAATGTTAGACAGCAAAGGGCTCCAGTGCTATGTGTGTCAAGTCATTAGAGGAACCCTCCAAAGTATCGACTAAATCTAACTGTAATTGTCTGTCCATTTCTCAAGATTAACTTTAATTGGATGAGCATGGAAAGTGCAGTCGTGCACTGGCTGGGAACCCAAATGAAATGGCCAAAGCTTTTCTCTGTAATGATTACAGCAGTGCTATTCATTTTGATTTACAGGATAGTCTCACCACAATTAAAAAGATTTGTGTATCAACTTAGACTGAAGCTGAAGTTGTAAATGGTGTAAGCCACAGTCCATTGTGGTCTCTGGTTCATTATGAGCTGTCTCCTGTCTTGTTTATATAGGAAACACCAACAAAAATAATAATATTAAAGTAACAAAAAACTGCCTTTAATTGTGAATTCCTTTGAGTAATTCACCTTGGCAGTCTGTCTATGACTTGTATTGAAATGCTTGTGCCGGTAACACCTCCTCTGTAAATAATGAATCCCTTATGAATTGTTAGGTGTCTCAAGAGCCTACACAATCATGAAGTACTACAGTACTTATATTCAATTACTGCCATGGCTTTTTACTCATCAGTGGTACATATATAAAAGGACGATTTTGTTTTTTAAAGACTAGATTTGTTAATCGAAAAAGTTTCACTCTTATAATGTGGTGTTGAATTGTTACACACTGAAACATGACAAAGCACATGATTAATTCAGTTAATGCTATGAGACGCGGGTTTGGTGTGGGTTAATGTCAACGTTCAGAAAGTGTTGCACTCTGTATCAATTAGCTTGCATCACTGCCCTGCAAAGCTGATGAAGTGCTGCTACTGCAGGCAAAACACAGACCCTGTCTGTCGCTAAAGTTCAGAGCCCCCTTATTAAAAACACAGACCCTGTCTGTCGCCAAAGTTCAGAGCCCCCTTATAATGCATAAATACAAAACACATATTAATGCTCACCCCACATTCCATTCAGCTGTGCTTTGATAAAATTACAGTCATTTTAATATAAATTGCTTCCATTCATTTCTGGAAAGGATCGAGCTGAAGCAAATTATCGCAAATATGCAATAAAATTATTCATTTTTTGTTTTATCAGAAAATGTCTACAAACGACTTTTCCATTTTATGATGTTTCATGGATCTAAAGCATTTCCTTTTTTATTGTATGCATTTTTTTGCCTGAAGTTGCATTTTCTTCAGTAGGCTCTGTGCAGTCAAGCAGATTGAATGATAGAGTGGATAAATAAAACACAAGCTGCTGAAGCTGAGGATGCTCTGTGGATATTAGGACAGGGTTGCATTTTTTAAGTTATTTATAAAGTACAGATGTACTGAGAAGTTGGACAAGTTGCTTTTTGTTTTAGGGCTGTCCTGCCCTATTCTAGGGGCAGAGGAACTTTAAAAATGAAATTGGTAAAACTAGCATAAGAAACTTAGAAAGACATAAAACTAATAAAAGCATGAGCTGGATTTTTTTACTTAAATCAAATTTCTATGGGACTGAAGACCCTCTTACAGATTGAATCCAATGAGAAAAAAAAAAAAAGCCATGGAGATTTCCACAGGGAAGTTTCACACCACTGCCTCCAGACCGCTTCAATAATCACTAACTCAGATCCCCTGTGAAGATTGAATCCAATTCCAGTAGTGCTGTGGAAGTCCAATTCAAAGATGGAATGGATTAAAGATGCTGCTGAGTCAATAAGATCCTTTGAGACCCCACTTGACAAAGGTTTGGGTTAATCAGCTGCTCTGGAACTGGACGAGCATCGTTGGGCAGTGTGGACTCCCCCTGTTCGGAAATGTTTTTATGTTCCTAATATTGTTTGTTTTTATTTATTTTATTTTTTTTTTTTAATGGGATGAGACCATGACCTTTGCAATACAGCTGCCAGACCTAGCCTCAGTGCCCTTCATTGTGGAAGATCAAAATGCCATTCTGGCCAGTGAATTAATTGCTCAGTACACCCTGCATCTTGCCAACATGAACCCAGGTAAAAGAAGAAGGAATTTTTGTTTGTTACCTTACAAAGCTGCAGTTTCATGTTTTCGATTCTTGAACATTTAAATGTACTGCTGTCTAAGTCTTTTTAAGTTTAAACTGCATCCCCTGCACCTTGGTCCTGGTTTCCCTTGGTGTTCCTAGCACATACTGGCAGTGTTACGACAGCGGTTCCAGAGTCAAGACTTCATTCTGGTCACTTTGCATCTTCTTTGTTTTCCAGGCTACCGCTGGGTCCCTTTGCTTTCTAAGGAAGGCATCAGTCTTGACCCCACATCACTGTTCATTTACATGTGGTTCAGCTAGAAGATCTGCCAAACCCGCAGTCCATCAACTAAGCAGACTTGAACTGCCTCTCCCGAGCTGCTGATCTTACTCATGTCAATGCAGCACGAAGGCAGTGGGGTTTAAAAACGGCTCTTCACTCGCAATACCAAATAAAACACACTTGATAGACCAGTGCATATTTGGACTTATACAGACTCTGTTTTTAACACTATGTAGCCAAATAAAGTTTGTAAAAAAAAAAAAAAAAAAAATCTTACATTTAGTCTTAAATCCATGTTCTGATTACAGTTAGACCAGTAGAGTGAATCCGACCTACATCGTTCTGATTACAGTTAGACCAGTAGAGTGAATCCAACCTACATCATTCTGATTACAGTTAGACCAGTAGAGTGAATCCAACCTACATCGTTCTGATTACAGTTAGACCAGTAGAGTGAATCCGACCTACATCGTTCTGATTACAGTTAGACCAGTAGAGTGAATCCGACCTACATCGTTCTGATTACAGTTAGACCAGTAGAGTGAATCCAACCTACATCATTCTGATTACAGTTAGACCAGTAGAGTGAATCCGACCTACATCTTTCTGATTACAGTTAGACCAGTAGAGTGAATCCAACCTACATCATTCTGATTACAGTTAGACCAGTAGAGTGAATCCGACCTACATCGTTCTGATTACAGTTAGACCAGTAGAGTGAATCCAACCTACATCATTCTGATTACAGTTAGACCAGTAGAGTGAATCCAACCTACATTGTTCTGATTACAGTTAGACCAGTAGAGTGAATCCAACCTACATCATTCTGATTACAGTTAGACCAGTAGAGTGAATCCGACCTACATCTCAGTAATTGATAAGGTACCTGGAAGCAACAGCAACTTTACTCATTTAAACACAACCAGGGTGTTTTTTTTAATGTTACTAGATAGATAGATAGATAGATAGATAGATAGATAGATAGATAGATAGATAGATAGATAGATAGATAGATATTATAACAGTTCTTGACAACCTCTACTTTGACTAAGTGTACAATTTATCTAGAAATGAAGTGTGATTTTATGAGCTATGCTTTGTTTTATTCAGTTATAAATGATTTAGTATTAAATAACCCATTGTTACAGCATGTCAATGGGGCTGGAGTTTTCATTCTCAGGATCCTGGACAAGCTATTACCCAGTCTATCTACCTAGATCAGGTAACACTGCAACTGCTAGTGCTTGTGGAGTGCTGGTCAAACTGAACATTCCCCCAGTGGATACCACACATCTTGATTGAGAGTCACTTTACCCAAAGATATGTTTGTGGCTGCGATTGATGTCTGACTGCTTTTCACTGTGACGCTCAAAACACGACCCTGCAGATAAGAAATGCCCCTGTATTCAATCTGAAAAAAATATAAACAAAATGAATGTGTTCTTTAATATACGTTTGCTGTTGTATGTAAAACACCACACGTCAGAAAGAAAGAAGAGTCTATAATGAACCTCTGTCTAATGCATACTGTAGCCTACCCCTTTAGGAGTTACTATTTGATATGTAAGCTATTTTGCATATCTCCACTCAAAGTAGTGGATATCTGCTCAAGAAAGCCTTCCTCATTGCTGCAATTCATTAACAGAGGATTCACTTACAAGCTTGTTGAACGTTGGGTTGAAGTTGTGTTTAACCACTCCTGTCTTCTTCTTGGTGTCATAGCCAGGGTCTGGTAAGAGGCAAGTTTTAACATAGGCATCCGGAGCAGAACCGTCTGGGCATTTCTGAGGAACAATAAATAAGACTCCTGTTCAGAAGGTTACCCTTATAAAAGTGCACCGTAGTAAAAGTATAGCAAAGGATAAAAGAGTTGGGATGGTATGGTAAAGCATAGGTAAGAATTGAGAGGTACTGTAAAGCATTAAAAAAACATGGTAAACTAAATGTCATGGGAAAAACATAGGAAAACTGCAAAAGTACTGTCAACTTCTATTTTCATTCTTTTATAAGGGTATGGATGGAAAACCAAGTTCATTAATAATACATGACATGAAAGTTCTAATTGTGTCCATTTTTTGGCTTTCAGACTGTGTGGAGCTGCTGCTGTCTAGCAGAGGGCAGTGTTACCATGCACACCCTACCAGCTGCTATGCTAAATATTTAATACCATAGAGAGAAAAAAAAACGGCACAGCCATAGACATACAATATTTTCAATGTGCTTCACTAGTATAGCAAGCTTGTTCTCTTCATGTGATATACACAGCTGTATGTGTGATGTGAACATCCCATGGCCTGGAAGATAAATATAGGGAAAAAATATCATTTTGAACAGTATTTGTGTTAGGAATTGCTTTATATTACCAGTGCAGATTTCATAAGTGACAACCTGAAATAAAACAACACTTAATAAAATGACTATTATTATTATTATTATTATTATTATTATTATTATTATTATTATTATTATTATTATTATTATTATTATATGAAATGTATGCTGTACTTTCCACCTGAAATAGCACATTTGCTTAATACAGTGTATAATTTTACTACAGACAGCCTGGCAGGTACTGGAAGCTGTGTATTTTACCTCGTGGGGTAGGTTTTAGTAAGCTGGCTTGCTCAGGACCATCCAGGAAAAGGCTGCAGACGAGTTCACTCTGCAGAATAGTGATGGGCTGAATGACAGATTCTTCAAGCTGGGTATCACACTAAACGCTATTGGTGACATTCTTTGGTAGCATATACTTGCAGACAAGACCCACACATTCACCACCTTGTGACAGTGCTCTATTCACTCCTCTCACGTCTTTCTTTTATCAGTGATGTATATAATGTACAGGTACTACAGTTCAGGAACAAATCTAGAAACAGGTATTACATTTAGAATGCAGAACAATATTTTTTTTACATCCACATCACAAAGATTTTACAACTAACAAGCTGCGGGTTTGACAGGGGAGGCTGCAGGGATTTCTCCCTCAGAACGTTTCCATGACTTCTACAGATCTCCCACGGGAATGTTTAAATGTAATAGTGAATACGACTACAGAAATGCTATAGTCCAGATTCTACATCTGGGTTTTGTCTTCAGTCTGTTTTGTTATTCTCGGTGCACAGGACTCAGGTTAGGCAGCGCGACAGCATCAGAAGCTCGCCTCTCTGTACTTACACCTCTGCACGGCCCAGTGAACAGCTCCTTCAGATAATCATTCAGCAATTTCATTCGTCTGCTGGGCATGAATGATAACCGATACCAGGAGGGAAATCTGAAGTGTGGACAGAAACACATGAGACAATCGATGAGGTCACACGAGTTCAAGTTGAAGAAATGGGACGTTGCTTGGAACAGGTGACACTGTACACTTACACCCCAAATACACAGCACTGCATACACAGACATTGCCCTGAAGGACCTTCACATTGGCTATTGACACTTCATTAGTCACGCCATAATAACTGTGATATTTATACCAAGTTGATCATTAAGATGAATCTATAAATAGAATCACTGTGGCATCCCTATCTGTGATTATCATGCATTCAATCTAGTGGAACACCAGACATACATTACTGACACACATAGCAGCTGTTCTAGCAGGAGGATACAGAGCACTGAATGATTTCCTTACTGTGGAAGAGCAGATTCCACAAAGTGCTTCTGCAGGTTCTTATGGAGCTGACCAAACTGACTGAACGTCTTCTCGGCCATGAGAACTCCATTCTCTATTTTTACTTGCATTGAATAAAGCTAGAACAAATTGAAAAAATAAATATATACATAAATACATTTATATATACACCTATATAGTGCAACACCTTACAAAAAATGAACATAACACCACGAATGACCTACAATTTGTAGTTGAGAAGAAATAAAATGGCATAATGTACAATACAGAAGAGTAAAGGAAAATAAATGGATAAATAGACTCCATACTACGATGCCTGAAGGTTTAAATAGAAAGGAATACTAGATAATTATATCATTAACTATGTACTAAATGACATCACAAGCACATTAATAGATTTAAATAGAAATAAGTGAGTATAGTTATCATGGCATTAAAAGCCTAGAAGTACATCCACTGTTTGTTTTCCCTTGACAAAGGCAAGTTAAACATACCGAAACATTGAGAAGTGGGCTCTTATATGTGTGTGTGTGTATTTCTAAAGATATGTTTCTGTATGGCAATCAGCAAACACATATTCATAAACAAGCTAGGAGACTTACAATGTCTGTGCCCTTTACACTATAGCCCAGAATGGATGCTTCTCGAATTGCTCTGTTAGTTTGATTCACAGCTGGCTGAACAACTCTGGATTCCCTCCCTATGGATGCTCCTTGTGCAATACTGTGAATGAAGAAGTTCAGTTTCACAGGAACACTCTCCAAACTCTCTTTTATTTTACTGTCAATACAAACAAAAAGAAAGATTCATCAGTGTGGGGAATTCGTACCAATGCCTTAGGTCCTACGTGGCAGACATGACTTTTGTCATTTGGAAGCATGCAGTATACCTTGTAAAGAAGCTTGTTGCTTCCAGGTCAGACTCGTGGGGTCTGAGGTTATTGCACACATACTGGAGATCTTGACTATCTTTCAGCTCTGGCATGCCAGCCGTCAGCATCTTTAGACAAGGAAAATAAAAGCGTGACAGAATGCTGTGTTTGTTAGTAAAGTCATAAGCTACTAGTGAAGTTTGCGTACTATTACCTCCGTTATATATTATTAGGTTTTATTAATTGATCTAAATATTGCTTAAATCATTAAAGGGGAGTTTGAGGAAAAGCAACATCTCTGCCACTGCATGTCAGGTTTGGGGTCCAGTGGTTAATAAAAAGGACGAAATACCTGGAGGTCTGAGTTTCTAATCCACGCTTAACCACTGACTCACTGACTCACTATGTGTGGCCCTGAGCTAGTCACTTAACCTTCTTGTGCTCCGTCCTTCCGATGGCATGTCCTATTGCAAGTGATTCTGCAGCATAGTTCACACCCTAGTCTCTGTAAGTCGCTTTGTTTAAAAGCATCTGCTAAATTACTAAATAATAATTACAATAATAATAATGTGAGCCTCTTCAGTGTATTTTTGCCTTTAAAAGTACTTAACACTACAGCTAATTTGGTATTTAAAACCATCAAGATTTTCAAATCCCCCACCATCAATTAATTACAGAGCCAGGTATTCCCAAAGGTATATGTCGTCATTATCACTTTTTTTTTTCATTAATAGAAAACTCAAGTTATAAATTCAACAGAAATAAACAACTTTATTTTAGGGTCTGTAGTTAGTCTTAAGCTGTATTCTTTATTTGTTTTCAAATTGTTAAAAAAAATGTGTACTAATGACAATGTGGAGTAAGGCCTGAATTAAATCCAAAATCTATAGCGCTATACCATTGCTGTACTTTACAATGACTATGGCGGTGCCATAAATCTGAATTAGTCCTGAACTAAGTAGCTCTGTGAAGCTAGCCCTGTGTGTCTCACCAGCTCCAGCAGGCTCATCAAGAACTGGGTGTGTCTCCTGATGATGTTGTAGGCCTGACAGCAGAGCTCAACGAAGCGCTGGAAACGCTGAGGATTCCGGCCTCCTTCCGTGAGAAAGTAGTGCATCTCCGAGGTGAAAATGAAAGGAGCACGGTCCCTGCGGTCAGACAAAAATATGAAACTCTCTGTTGTAAAACTTACAAAATCATTATAATCCAACTAAAACTTCATAGTTTTAAGAACAAAACTAAACCAAAATGATTCCGACAATCGCTGGATTTCCGTAAGGTGCACAGCACCCTGTTTCAGAGCATCATATCAGGATGCATCAGCACTTGGATTTAAAATCCTACTCTTTGGAAGATAATTAAGAGGGTGTTGTGTTTAATATAGACTAGACTGCCAATCCTTCCATTGTTTTAGACATTATCATTTTTTGGGACGTTTCTCCATTTTCTTGCTAAAGAGATATAATGTACATTTCAGTCATGCTGTAAAACCAGTCAACTGACTAAATGACTAAAATGTTTTTTATGCCAAAAGACAATTCCGCTTAGTCATGTGACCAAATTACAACCATATTCAGGCTTACAAATTCATTCATATTTCCCACCATGCAAAGTACACTCACCTTTTTATATTTGCAAACCTCTGAGCGTGCCCCAGGAATTTGGCGAAGTCGATGTGAAAAAGGTGGCCGGTAGGTTTCAGCATGATGTTGTCGTTGTGCCGATCACAGACGCCCAAGACAAAGGTGACGACACACCACCCAGCGCACGAGTACAGGAAGTTCTCCAGAGCCTGAATGTGTGTAAAAAGAAAACTCAAGTACCGTGTAAGTTGCGGGGGGAAAGTGAATTTTGGAAAGAGAAAGAGGCTTGCATTCTACCTTTTCGTAATCCTCTGCTGTTTTGTTGCACAGGTGAAACCACTTCTTCAGTGTACCTTCCTTCAATGGTCCACTAATTCCACATTCTTGTTGGATTGTGGCTAGTGTTATGGAATCTGGAATCACTTCAACTAAGCCTGGATAGGAACACAATATGTGCAAGAATGTTGTATCTAAAGTAATGTGTAACCTGCTTGTTATGAAGTTATGCCCTCTATTCTGAAAATAATTGCAAATAAATCTTTATGAACCAGAGAGAGTTCTAGTGATAACATGTTTAAATTCAACTTTACAAAGTGACTATCCATACCGAAAATACATAGCGAATCTCATTTTGGAATCTAAGAAACTTTCCTTCGAATCCCAAGGCAGAATGACCGGGTGATTGTTACAGATCATGCTTAGTAGCATTTCATTTAAAGTGTAAACATACTGTATTTTTCCATACAGTGTGCTTGTTTTATAAACAGAATACTCATACACAGAATTCATTGCTTATTTCACGTGAACCCTGGGTGGGCTCGTCCGTGTGATTTGCCCGTCCTAATCATGGAATACACACAGTACTTCATGGGTCTTCTTGGGATCCTCTATTTCTTTACAAATGATTATGGCAGTATATCATGGCAAAGACATGTCAAAATGTACTAACCAAACACAGTGAACTCATGGTAAAGCACAGTTAAGCAGGTAAAGGTAAAAGCTTGAATAACCATGGTAAACTATGGTAAACACATGGCAGATACATGGTATGATTAGACAAAACTGTAACTGGCTGTACAGATTTACTGTGGTGAAGTTGTTAAAGGGTATTTAGGTTTCATTTTGATACCTTTATTTTGGACTGTGCACTAAAAGTGCTTGAGAATACATAATGACAGACCTGTCCTTTTTCCCGTTGACATACACCTGTAGATAACCATGCACATGTCCAGTCCCTCCTGCAGCCAGATTCTGTTCATCACTCTGACAAACTGCAACACCAATGTGTCCCGTCTCAGGTCATCTCCCGTCTAAACAGTAGATTCAGATTTAAACAAGGCACTTGGATGAATTTGGAAGACAAGCATTTCTGATACTAAGACTTGACTGAGTGAGGAGATGCTGGGGAAGTACGGTTCTTTTATTTTGTAATGGCAGTTTCTGAAGATGGACAGATCTTAAGGAGCTTTCAGATGTCGACGCATCATGAGACACGATACACATTTAAGAGGTTGTTGTTGTTAAAGCAAGCAAGGGACAGTCATAAGCAAAATGAAAAACAGGTACAAGTTTTAATAACCATTTCAAACAGCTCCCTGACTTTAAAATCTTCCATGGCAATGCATTGGAACTGATGCAGTAGCTTCAATGTTAAGATCCATTTGTAGAATATCATCACATTTGTATTCTGAACCATATCAATGCCAGTGAGGGGCTGTGCCAGGACCACTGTTCAATATTTGCTTGGGAATAGTTCAGTAATACAATGCACCCCTGACTGCTTAGGTGGAGTTATTTATACTTTCTGTAAGCCACACCTCACCTTGCAAATCACATTGACATTTTTGCCCAGAGGATTAGCATTGATAAAAGAGACCTTGAGAGGGGTAGCATTAGAAGTGAAATATGAACATTCCTGAAAGATAAAAAAACAAGATAGAATGACATTGAATTACAGGGACAGAAGTGCCAGAACGCTAGTCTAATATTGTAAATGTTGCAGAGCGAGGCGGCTCGAGCTGTAGCAGTCATTCAGAGCATATCTAACCTGTGTGTTTGCGTCTATTACCTTCTATAGAGGAGGGTAAATGTGAGACAGTCAGTCTTGCCTAATAATGGATCTGAGCACAGGTAAGAAGGACCACTTACACCACAGTCCACTCCCTGGAGCAGGACAGCAGGGTTCAGTGGAAGGGAGCACAGTTTCTCTGCCTGAAAGTACTGGGCAAGTAGGACTTTTTCATTGTTCAGGATATCCTATGGGAAAGAACAGAAATGACTCATTCAAAAAAAAAATTTTTTTGTTAAACCTTCGAACTAGATTCTCAAAGCTATTTTATCCAGATTGGTATTGGTATTATCTGTTTGTGATCTGTTTATTTCTAGTTTGGTAACTTTATTGAGGGAGGGGGAGGTTCCTTTCTGAATTTATCTTTTTTTTTGTAATGGCCATATATTTTCAGAAAATCAAACCGCAAAGCTTGTTTGGCTAAACCTCTTAACATTTGGCATCTTGTATTGCCTATACTAAAGACAGTACACTTTCCTTCCTTCAAAGAATGTTTTGGTTACAAAAATAACCCTAACCCTAGCCCTAACCCTAACCCTTTCTTTACAGTATTTCTAGCAGTTTATACATTGGCCAAATTATACAAATGTTTATTATTTTATTTATTATTATTATTATTATTATTATTATTATTATTATTATTATTATTATTATTATTATTATTATTATTATATATGTAACAGGGATTCTCAAATTGAAACCACAGTCCCCTGGGTTCCTCAAGATTGCTTCAGGGAGGCAACATTACAGGCAGAAATATTTCTTAAATTATGCTAACAGGACAGGAAAAGGATTTTATTCACATAAGCACCGATGTTAAGTGTTTTTTTTTTCTTTTACCAAATGTAACATATACTGTATTACATTGGTGTCGGCTCTATTGTACATTCATAACCTGCAACCCAGCATGAACCATTAAATAACAGAAGGGGGGATTGTAAGGAGACATTTTACATTGCTCTCAGGATACCTGATGTCACAGGGGCTGTGAGCCAATATATTGTTTTTGAACCCCTAGTATATAAAATGGTTTGCTTTCTTCTGCTGTTGCTATGCAGTTTTTGTTTGTCTATTCTACTAAGTGCTACCATATCTTAAGAAAGTTATGGTGCAATTCTCACTATTGTAGAAATAAACCAACAATCCTCCTGGTGGAATTCCGTTGATAACCTGCAATCCTGCAAGAGAAGACGACTGTCCTGATACAGACCGTTCTCTTTTGCTTATCCCCTGTTCTGACTTTCTCTGCCACCTCTGCCAAGACGTTGACCAGCTTCCTCTGGCGTTGGAGCTCCAGTCTGAGTGCACTCCCAGTACAGAAGCGGAGGCCAGCGAAGATTTTCTGATACCAGCTCCTGTAATGCAGGTCGTCCAGCGCATCCTCCAGCAGCCTGACAGGAAAGGGGCAGACCCAGCTCTCAATGACAGCTTCAGTTATAACTTTAGAGATGAAGTGCTGAGCCCTCCTCACCCTGACGTGTGGCAAGGTATGATAGAATATATTGGTATTGACAACGAGAACAGTCACACAAGCTACGGCACAAAGCGAGCGTTTGGAACTGACCAGGCCTGTCTTTCACGTGGAACAGTAATGGACAAGGAGGTTATTACTGTTGTGTTTAGTGTGCCTTCTAGAGCAAAGGAAATCCGCTAGCCCCATGGCCAGTGTGTGGAGGGCTTCAGAAGAACACTAGATGCTTTGTTCAGGAGCTGTTCTTCAGTTTTGGTGCTGGCTCTGACTGTAATTAAGACACTTGGACTGATCTAGCCTGTATTACATATTTCTAGAACAACTAGAACTGAAGCAAAGTTACTGGACCTGGGTAGAAGTGCCTTCACACTGTGAAATACAATAAGAATCACTCAGAATGTTTGCAGACATCATGGAAAGACAAGGGGGCAGGAAAAAAAGTAATTACTCAACAATTAAAAAACACTTTGTGTGGAAACAAACACGGTTACTTTATGCAGGGCAAAATTAATTTTTTATTTTATTTATTTATTTATTTATTTTACCGGGAGCACATTCTATAAGAATAAGACTGTTTGCAGGGTTTCGCAAATACCCTCAAGCAATTCACATTAAAACAGTGATGATGGATGCGAGAGAACAACAGCTGAGGACGTGCTCTCTGGCAAAGGGTATCTTTTCAAAACAACAATAGCTGTGTATTTAAACAACAGAGTATTACTCGATTTCTAGGTTAGCCAGAGACGTTTATAAGATCAGAAGCATAGCCATTTGCTGCATTAGAAGGTGAGCTGCTTGTGTGGTTATATCCGTCAGTGTCACTTAAGATCCTGAGGGTTATTTTCTATGCAATTTCAATGGCCCAGGAAATGCAGCCAGCCTGTGGGGGGGAATCTAAAGGCAGGAATATTTATATCCATTTGTTGGATCAACCAACATAAAATATGACTGTGATTGTGAATGAAATAAATGTCATGTTCCGTGCACTGAAGATATAGTTGAGTTTAAATGGCAACCAACCCACAGTATACTCAGGGTTCAGTCAAAAAAAAAAAACAATGCATGCCAAGCATGCCATGAAGAGCTTTCCGTTTTGATGTGAAATAGCTGTTGTGTATTTAATTCTGGAACAGTGTTAACAGCCAGGGGTGTGCTGATATACTCTCCTACTAGTACTCAGGACTGCCTCTAAGTAAACTGACAATGAAAGCGTCCGCGTCCCGGATGAGAGGAAAATTCTCCTCCAGTCGGCTTTTAACACACTCAATGCGGGCGTGAATTGTCAGTGATTGGTACTCAGCTGTAAAGTTAAGGGAAGGACAGCTTTTCTTGTTCTGAAATTAACACATTAGCGAATGGATTTATTTACACCTTTAATACTTCTTAAAAGCAGTCCTGAGTACGGGTATCAGCATTGATACTCAATGAGGCTGTTTCCACATCTCACAACTGCAGAGGCTCTGGATAGGAATTCAGAGTCTAATTCAATACCCTGTCTAGATTTCAGCTGTTCATAGCTCCAGTGGGTTTGAGGTACAGATTGGGTTATGGGGAATGTATTCTCAGCCACACTAGAACTTCCTGAAAGGAGAAGCAAGCAACTCCTACTCATGACAATGAGTCTTGTTTGACAGTGAAGGGGCAGACAAGCACAAAGACTGAAAGAAGTGTACAGTTAACCAGGGGAGCAGGGCTCAGGCAGACTCTTACCAGTATAGCTGGTGAGCAACCCGGATATCTTTCAACAGTCTCTCAAGAAGGAGCTTCACCAGGGGGCTTTCCAGATCCCACTCAAACTTTAAAGCCTAATTTAAAACAAATAAGGAAATATCACAAAACAGGACATGCAATGTATATACAGGTATACAGGTAGGGCAGATGTATGCAAGCAATAAGAAAAACATTTATCCAAAGCACCTCACTAATATTTGTATTCATATTAGGTGTTGTACAAATAATCATCATGTCAGTTCATTAAATGCACAGGAAAAGCATGCTGTACTGCATGAAACATTACCACATTAGGGGAAAACAACTATATGAAACAATGTATCACACAGATACATTTTGTTTTGTTAAAACTACATATTGTTATTAATGTTATTAACTGAGACAAATGTCCTTAATTAACTGCTAATAAAATAATACATTTAGCACAGAGGGAAGAGCAAGAGGGCATACGTGGAAACTGAGTGAAAGTTTAGAACAGAGAGTAGGAAGCAGAGAGTTATACATGCATGGAATAGCCAACCAGGTGAAGTAGTAGGATCTAAAACACTAGGAACATTTCAAAAGAGGCTAGATTATGTGCTGTTAAATGAGTTCCCCCCAGTAGGGGAAAATGGTGTGCTAACAAGGGATGAGCCTTGATGGTTTCTCGTTCTCAAACTTTTCTTGTAATGTTTCCCATTATTTTAAAAACATTCTCAGATGTATTGCTAATGCTCTGTGCCATTCATGGTCATTTCCAAACCACTTTTTTGCCAGGATTTTCCACCAGCTGCTCTTTAGGTGTTTCTGAAGTCCCCTGTATCTTTAAGCCGGCTAGCTGAAAGCTTTCCGTGTGCCAGGGCCTGTTTGATAAGCAAGGTTTGACTGAACACATAAGACAAGCCACCTTTAACTAGAGATGCCAAAGGTAGAGCAGCTCCTCTGGGCACTGCTACTGTCAAAGGACATTAGCCAGCCTTCAGACTACAGGCTATAGAATTACACTGAGCACAATTAAAATGAGTATATACGGTAATGTGATACAGAGGTATTGTGCTTCATTACTAATGGGCATATTTTAATTTAAAACAAAAATACATATTATTTGTACTGTATAAAATACTTATACTGTATGTGCCTGTAACATACTGGCTTGTGGTGACGCCAGACCCAGAAGAGAATGGACACTCAGACAGCACTGGGGAAATGAAAGCACTGATGCGCATTTAATAATAACAAATAAAAAGGTTTACACTAAACAGAAACACTTATACAATACAAAACGGCACAGTGGCCAAAAAAACAGACACGACACTAAAACAAGTATTGTGCTGGTGTAAACCAGCAGGGGTAGCAATTGCTTTCTACTATTGACTCACTTGTCTTACGCCTCATGTCTCGTTCCGCCTCTGAACATGCTCACCCCCTTCAGCCAAAGCTGCAGGTCTTTTATACTGTGGCCGAGGGGTCAGCTGGCTATGAATGACCTAATTTACCCCTTTACGATTTTATCTGGGTGGAGCATTTTAACCCTGTTCAGGCTGTCAAACAATAATAACAATAAAACGGCATGTTTTTAAATACACGCAAAACAGCCCATATAAATAATAATATGAAAAATACAAAATAACACAAAACATAATATGCACAGGGGTGGGGAGTACCCAGTCACGGTGCCATTTAGCAACGTGTTCTGTAACAGCTTTTCATTGATATTGCCTGATGTTCCAGTACTCTGTGTATTGTTTGTTTGGGATTGAATAAGTATAGTGTGAAAAAGGTCAGCTGCACTCATTGTCTTCATGTATGCTCCTTCCCTTTGAAGGGTTAACCATGTTTCCAGGAGATCGAGATGTGCTTCAGTGTTCAAGAGGAGCTGCTGCTTACCTGGACCAGCTGCGGGAGACACTCTTCCATCGCCTCATCAGAGAGGGTTTCAATCTGCCGCACAGCAGTTTCACGAACCTTCTGATCTGGAAAACTGGGAGGACAGGACTTTCACAAATAGGCAACAAGATAAGGAACAGTGTGGAATGAAATGTAGATTTACAGCCTTGGTTATTCCTTTTACGCATGCAACGCAACTGATAACTGATAAGATTTCACAGCAAATACCTGCATAGCCTCCAGGTTTCTTCGACATGAACTCAAAAAATGAAAACAATGTGAAATATGTAAGAACTATTTAGATTGTTCATATTGTGTGTCAGTAAGCATGTTGCTTATTTAAAATCTTAAACTGATCAAGTCGCTCTGAGAAACGTGTTGAAAAGTGCCTATTCAAAACCTGCTTTTAACCAAGTGCGAGTAAGCCAGGACGGCGAGAGAGATGAATGGTGATTAAACCATTTGCAACACTTTTGTTCCCCATCTCTGAAGCTTGGCTTGGAAACCTGTAGCATCATCTCTTCCCCAGAATAGCCCACTTCAGAGGCTGCTCCTTGTGAAACAGCATTAATTTGTCTAGCATTGGATACGGAACCACCTGCCAACCAAGCAACCGTCTGTCGAATTTTTCTTTCAAGTATAGCTACACCCTTGTGATTTTTGTTTGTACTATTTTCATCACAATGAGTTTCCCTGGGTATTTTTGCAGTTTTACCAGGCTTTTCCCATGGCTACACTATGTATTTACCCCAGTTTACCCTGGTTTGCTATGTTTTTTAATATGCTTTACTATGCCTCACTATTCTTTACGATGCTTATCTATGCTTCACCATGCTTTCGCTGTGCTTTATTACAATGGCACACTTTTATAAGAGGTGAGGGTTTCTCAGGTGACACACTTAGATCCTTGTTCTTGAACAGAAGGAACTAAATTGCTCAACCATTCCAGCAAAGAAGAACAGAGAGAGGTATGCACATTTCTACCCTGCAGCTACAGAATGAGTACGCTGTACCAAAGAGGCTTGCGATATACAGTAACAGCCCCATCTAGTGTCTTTGTTTTTTGTTCCTTGGTACACAACAGCAGCGGAGAGGGTGCGCAATTCATGTGCCCCAGAAAACAGGGTACAAGAGGACCCATTGTAAACTAAACATGCGTGAAATGGATGCTTTTATCATGCGCTCTGTCTGATTCTCTACTGTCAATTCTGGATCTTTACTAACTATTGCCTCCTCAAGATTAATTATGGGGAAATGAGACTGGGAAGCATATCAGTGTTGTACAGGCTCCAGTACAGAATGTTTCACCAATGGGCTTCAGTGCAACAATAATATTCTTCCTCACTTCCTCCCTTCCTTACAATCAGCCTTTGATTTCAGAAGCAAATTCCAATAATAAATGTTTACACAGCACATACATAGCAGGATATTAATCAGGTAAGAAATGAAATAGTGGATAAATGTGATTTTGAGTTCCTTGTTCTTTATAAGATACGTGCCACTCTGTTTTATGTATGGCAAGTGGAGGTGAGGATTCATACAGAATGTACCTTGATGTAAGAAGTGCCAGTGCCTCCAGTGGGCTCTTGAAGGTCCAGCTCTCCAGAACCCTGTATATGTCCGGTAAGGTATCGGGGCTCCAGTCCGGCGCGCTGCCCAGCACCAGAGGCAGGTATGTAATGCCGCTGTGACAAAAAAATTTGCTGCTCCACAGAAAGTGCTTTTCGTTTTCCGAGAGGCTGTTGAAAAAGATAAAGTTTGCTTTGGGTATGGAGCCCTGCTTTAGTCTGCTGGCTGTTTCACCTGCATCTTTTTGCTATAACCCATTAAGTACTAATTAAATGTTGCCTTTAAAAAAGCAGAACACAAGCTGTATTTATGTAATTTGATAATTACATTAAGATTTAATTTTTGCAATTAACAAAATTAGAGAAATACAAAGCTTCCAGTACTTACAGGGTGATGCACTGTTTTTCAGACACCTGACAGATCTTTTTAACAAGCGCCTCTCCGGGAACAGTCATGTAGGGATCTATTGGAGAAGGAGCAGGAGCAGGTCTCTCAAAAACCTGCTTCGAGGCCCCCGGGAAGTCAAGCTGAAGAACAACACGTGGCTTTATCAGTCCTCTGAGCAGCTCTAGAGTGAGACTGTCAGATTGTACCATGAGAAACTTACCTGAAGGATCACCTCTGCAGGTTGGGTCTGGCTATCAGCTGCTCCCGGAAACACAACTTGAGGCAGATCACTAGACTGAACCATACTGATCAGCATGGTGTCATGCACCAGTGTCCTGGAGGAGACAGTGAAGAAGAAGATGAATATGAAGGTGCATAAGAAGAAGAGAAGAAGAAGAAAGTACAGATGCTGGACAAGAAGACAGACCTGCATCTGCCCCTCTTCTAGGTCTGTTTCATTCACAACAGTAAAGACAGCTGAACAACAGTGATGACTCAATTAACATTCCCCGATTTTAAAGTATTTCAGTTTTACAGTCTTCCTTCAACCTACTGCTTGGTGTACAAAGGCAGGGCTGCCCATGCTAGGGGCTCTGACGTTTTGCCCTGCTTGGAGCCGAACAGCCTCAGTATCAACATGACTTCACAGGGCAGGCTGCGGATCTCCACAGGGAATGGGATCCTGGGAAGACAGGACAGTGTCAGGAGAGCCTTCAGAAGAACAATGTGAGGGCTGGTAATAAATCTGTAAGGGCTTCTGGGAAGAACTTTCTCTCGTCCAGCTAGTTATGATATCTTTATGGGTTTTTATGGGATTGGATTGGATTGGATTGGATATGTCATAAAGGATAACATGTGAATAGTGCTGGTGAATTCCCCCAGAGCTATACTTACTTCTTGTTCCATTTTACACTGTGGAAAAATGATTTTGCGATTGAAAAGTTCTCAGTCTTTTTTGTTTTACATAATTCCTTTCCTGCATACGTCAAGGAACAGGACACAGAAAAATACTCATAGCTACGGGTGAAATAGAAAAAAGAGAAAACAACAGTTGTTAAAGCATGTCAAAATTACCCTTTAAAGTATAAATATCTTTTCAATTGAAATTTAAAGAAAACCTACAACTACACGGAAGACGAAGTCAAAAGAAAACAGCAGACAGTTCTGTCATTTTACTGTTCTAATGTTGAAAGATTGACAAACTCGACAAATAGACACTGAGGGTCTTGTGTTGATCTTGCTGCGAAGTTGGGATGTCGTAGGCAACCCTAACCCTAACCTTGAACAAAAAGCATACAAATCATATTTCTTACACTGTACTGTGACACATGCTGTTACAAACTAGCCTACCCAGAAGACACAGATTTCTCATTTCTGGTCCAAATCTATACATGAGTGTTTTCTCTTTGATTCTATCACCATTGTGGTGCTGTTTGTTTGTAAAAAAAACTTTAACCAGAACAATGTAAAAGTGGCGTGGCACAGCAGGAACACAAGCATTACACAAACGGGACAGTCGATTGCTAGTCTCACCTGTCAGTCCACTGCAGTGGAAGCCGGTAGGCTGCTTGGACAGTGAATCTGAGCGGGTCTGGATTGTGTTTTGCTTTCGCTTACCGAACACCTCCCTGATCTGTCCCGAGGGAATGGACCGTTCAAACTTTCAGTTCGAACTGACTTCATCTAAACCCACCGAGCCGTCCTCGGACCCTCTCCGATGGTCGATTTTGTTGTTTGTGTGTTTTGTACCCTCTCACATGTGTCGGATTGTGTGTTTGTGTGGTATGTTGTAGTTGCGTATGGTGTCGATGTTTGGGAGGGGGGGGCACAAACACACAACAACATGGAGGACTAGACAGGGCCTCCCCTATCTGGAAGTCTGAATTAAAGCTTCTGAAGTAGATTTGGGTGAGTCTGCAGAGAGCCTGGGAGAGTGCTACCACAGCTAAAACACACAAACACACAACAACATGGGAGAGTGCTACACAGCTAAAACACACACACACAACAACATGGGAGAAACACAGCTACCACACACAAACACACAACAACATGGGAGAGTGCTACACAGCTAAAACACACAAACACACAACAACATGGGAGAGTGCTACACAGCTAAAACACACAAACACACAACAACATGGGAGAGTGCTACACAGCTAAAACACACAAACACACAACAACATGGGAGAGTGCTACACAGCTAAAACACACAAACACACAACAACATGGGAGAGTGCTACACAGCTAAAACACACAAACACACAACAACATGGGAGAGTGCTACACAGCTAAAACACACAAACACACAACAACATGGGAGAGTGCTACACAGCTAACAACATGGGAGAGTGCTACACAGCTAAAACAACAACATGGGAGAGCTACACAGCTAAAACACACAAACACACAACAACATGGGAGAGTGCTACACAGCTAAAACACACAAACACACAACAGGGAGTCCCAGAATGAAGCCAATTATTAATAATAAAAAGTGTCTATTATAAGTAACCCTTTATATTAGATGCAGTAACCAGGTGGTGGCAAGCACTACACACATATTAATAAGGTGAACCTGTTTTGTTGCTGCTGTTTCTTTCCTCCCAGTGGAAAAGCGCTTCTATTGTGGATGGACGATGGAATCAGATTTCATCAGTAAGATTATAACAGACGGGCAGCCCTTAATTGAAGGAAGCTCTTCCTTTAGAGCAAGGCTTGGTAAGCAATACTGTTCATTTGTATTCATTTCTTTCTGTCTACAAGAATGGTTGTCTTACCCACTTGACTGTCGGAAATCTCCTTGGGACTCTGGAAAGGCACAGAACATGTTAGTCAGAGTTTGTTTTAATGTTATTTTCTTTGTATTGTTCAGGTTATTTGAATTCTGATTTATTTGTATTCTTTCTAGAAATCTTTCTAGAAATGTTTAAGCCAGAGAGTACTCCGTTTCAGAGTAAATTGAATCGAGATGAGAATGTGATGGACCAAGCACAAAGCAATGCTTCCTAATTCCCCAGAAGGCATTTGTCCAATTATGTCACCTCACTACAGCAATTCCCCACAACAGCTCAGAACAGAAGGTCAGTGGGTGTCCTCCAATCCAGAAATCTCCCTAACCCTCAGAGCCAGTGCGACGCTCCCTGATGAATCCACAGAGCCAGTGCGACTCTCCCTGCAGAATCCACAGAGCCATTGCAACACTCCCTGCGGAATCCACAGAGCCAGTGCGACGCTCCCTGTGGAATCCACAGAGCCAGTGCAACGCTCCCTGCGGAATTCACAGAGCCAGTGCGACGCTCCCTGTGGAATCCACAGAGCCAGTGCGACGCTCCCTGCGGAATTCACAGAGCCAGTGCGACGCTCCCTGCGGAATCCACAGAGCCAGTGCGACGCTCCCTGCGGAATCCACAGAGCCAGTGCGACGCTCCCTGTGGAATCCACAGAGCCAGTGCGACGCTCCCTGCGGAATTCACAGAGCCAGTGCGACGCTCCCTGTGGAATCCACAGAGCCAGTGCGATTCTCCCTGTGGAATCCACAGAGCCAGTGCAACGCTCCCTGCGGAATCCACAGAGCCAGTGCGACGCTCCCTGCGAAATCCACAGCAAAGTTCGATGACTTCGCACTGACTCTGTGTTTTTATTTAAAATACTGTGTCTCCAATTTTAATTATGGCCTGTATCATGAGTCTGATGTTCAAAACCAATGAAATCCTACCAGTTGTCCTGGTTGAATTGTTTGGAGCTGTTCAATGGCGTTTGTTATTTCGTTTGTCTCCACGAATGAGAGCAATGTACAAATTGTCTGAGCTTCTTTAATTATACTCTTCACATTGCTGCCAAACTATAAAAAAAGAACACAAGTGAATCAATTCAACTAAACTCATTGCTCATTGTATTTATCCAACTATATATTATACAGTCAGCTTGCAAAACTACCAAAAACATAAACAGTTGGATATCCCATTTACTCAACCATGCCCCTTTACCACAGATGCCCCTTTACCACAGATGCCCTTTACCACAGATGCTTCTTTACCACAGATGCTCCTTTACCACAGTATTTCTGCAGTTTTCACATGCTTTTCACAATCTTATACTATGCATTTCCTGTACCGTAGTTTACCCTGGTTTGAGGTGTTTATTATGCTTTACAATCTCACGCTATTCTTTACCATGCTTGCCTATGCTTTATCATGCTTTCACTATGCTTTATCATGTTTTCACTATGCTTTACCACGCTTTCACTATGCTTTATTACACTTCACAATGCTTTTACTATGGGACACTTATTAGGGACAGCCCATTGACTTTGGGCCATTTTCAAACTGAAAGTCAAGGAACAGATTTTTAAGATAACTGCAGATCCAGGGTTTGATTAGTATTTTAAAGCATGGTTCATAACACTGTGATACAGCTGCCCTTGGTCTAACACTGTCCCTTCATTTTGATCCATTGATCCATTGATTTTCCAGTACAATGCCACTACACAAACCTTGCTTTTCACCAACTGGTCCACTTCATCTCTATATTTTTTAAAGCTTGCTTCAAGGCTTTGTCTATGGGAGAACAAATCTAATGTCTGTTTTGGTAATACCATTAAGCCTACAGTACAAACTGCGAAAACAGGTAAACAGAACTTAACTATACAGGTCGTATAGTAGTGGGATATGTTATCAAAAGCTTTAACTAAAGCTAGATAGTAAAATAACTTTGTAAAACATTTGCTGAAAACAAACAGTTTAACAGTTTAATGCATATGAACAAGTTGATACATAAAACGACATTCTTTGAAAAGTAAGCTTCAAATCTCATTAAAAACATTGTTTAATCATTTAATCTCATTGTTTAATGTGCCTTTCCTATTGTATGGTGTTTGTGATCATATAAACTATTCATATTGCAGAAACAATAGGCCTCCTTCACAGAGTGCTTAAAATCAGTTTAGAGCTGCAGTCCGTGCTGCATTATTGCTTCTTATTCAGTGTGCTGCTTCACGCACATCACTAGACCTTGCATGCACTTCTCTTACCTTGATGTATTCAATACATACGCTCGCCCCAACAGCTGGTTTAGATGAAACAGGCACCTGTCATCTTCCTCCTGTGAACAGCAATCAAAAGAGTTAGACCAGACATTGATCAATATCAATAACAATCCATGTATCGTCAAGAAATACTGGCACAGTAAAAGCTGGGGCTTTTTAGACTGAACACATTCCATTACACTTTCAGAAAGTTCCAGTGACAAACTGACATTAACAACAGTCCCTCCAATACACTCACAGTACTCTACCACACAACGCCTTGAAATGAATTAAAACCTGTTTCAGTAACAACATCAGCTCTGGCTTATTGGGGGTGGGGGTTTACAAGATAACAAGCTCAAGTATGTCTTATTAAACTCATAGTAAAACCAGGAATGGACCACACTGCTATGCAATGGGAGTTTCAATTCTTGTTATTTTACTCCTAAACCAATGTGTTTAATCCATCATCACATAAATACTATACATGTGAAAAGCCAGTATTATTTCAAATTTTCAATAACATATGTATTTTCTTTTCATATATAAACTTACAGTGCGAGCTAAGTGCCTTTTATAAGAACCAAGCGGCATTAACATTAACTGGATCTCAGTGCTTAACTTCTGGTGCATCTGAATTGTTTCATGGCTGTCCAAAGTCTGAGCACTTGAAGACAAAACACAAAACAAAAAAAGAAATTCAGTCATAGGAGTTCAATTAAATAAATACAAATAATGAAATAACAATAACTAATGGTTTTGATTAACAATGTCAAAAGCATATCTATTACACACTCAAATATACTTTGATATTATTATTATTATTATTATTATTATTATTAGTAGTAGTAGTAGTAGTAGTAGAAACTCTTCTGAGTGACACAAGAACGTACAGTCTGAATTACCGGCATGTCATCAATCATTTGCTCTATGAAGTACTGTCCACAGCTGGAGGTTAGAATAAAAAGTTACATTAAGTGTCTCTAACTACTGTGTATTTACATAGTAGTTACTTTGTAAATACAGGTGTACTTACACATAATTACAATAATAATAATAATAATAATAATAATAATAATAATAATAATAATAATAATAAGCCCCTATGAAGGTGTCCAGATTGTATATATTTAAATATAAAGAGCAACAGCAGTCATATCTACATAAAACAAAAGCTTCTCATTCTTCTTCTTTTGGGGATTTGATTTGTCAATCAAAGGGTTAAGATTTTAATAATGCAATCAAAGCTCAGGGCTTTTGACCTTTTTGTTCCTTATTACATTAAATAAGGCCAGGTTCTTTATACAACACTGCACCAATTATACTCATTGAAACAGTGTGCTGAGTCACTTTAAGACTTCTCTGGGCTCCTCAAGTCCTGTTACTCAACAAGAGAGCAGCTTACTTCTGTAGAAACTCTTCTGAGTGACACAGCTTGAGAACGTACTGCTCCCTGCTGGCAGTCTGAATTACCGGCATGTCATCAATCATTTGCTCTATGAAGTTCTGGACTGTCCTATCAGGTTTGAATTTTTCCCATGCTTATACAATGCATGCATTGTACCATAGTTTCCCCTGGTTTACTATACCTCACTGTTCTTTACACTGCTTACCTGTGCTTTCATTGTGCTTTATTACACTGTGCTGTAATTTCCTGTGGGAAATGTTTATAAAGTGACATCATATTTGTAAGTAGCAGCTCAATCTAGAGCACTGCATTGTATTGCCAGCAAAACAAAAGCAAACATAAGTGTCTTATCACTGTATGGCACTGGTCTTACTTCTATAAAGACACTTGCTATTCTAGCCCACGGCAGGCAGCTAGAACTGAAGAGCATAGCAGCTCCTGAACACTGGTATTGATGTGTTTGTAATAACTACTCGGAATGCTACCATGTTTCCCCTGGTTTACTATACCTCACTGTTCTTTACACTGACATCATAAAAAGTTTTTTTTTTTTTTAATGATTTTTCAATTGCAATTAAAAAAATAAACCCAACACCACCCACCACCTGGATTTCAGCATCTCTTACCTGGTGCTGGAGGCAGCAGCACACCTGCAGTTCAGTCTGCAGCTGATGGAGGACAGAACTGGAGTTATAGACCGTCCTCTCCTGTACAGGTTCATTTTGGTAATTCCTGTTCAACTTGTAACCCTGGTTATTTGTTTTGCTTATTCCTGTAAACATGCCTTAACCTTTGAGATATAGTTGCTGTCATTCCTGAAATATCTCTCACTGTGACAGTAAATGGTGCCTTTTCATATTTCCTGTACTAACTGATTACATTTGACAGACTGCCATGAAGGACAGTTGAAGAATGTTATTTCACATTACAAGCATGAGGAACCAAAACTGCTACAATATATATATACAGTGTCGAGAAAAAGTTTGTGAACCCCTTAGGATTTTCACATATTTCACATATTTCGAACCTAAAATGTTTTTCCACAATGACTCAACATTCAATATCCATGTGTGAAAAAATATGTGAACCTTTAGGTTCAGTAACTGGTGGCACCCCCTTGAGCAGCAATGACTTCAACTAAGCATTTCCTGTAACTGTTGGTCAGTCGCTCACATCGGTTTTGAGGAATCTTGACCCATTCCTCCTTACAGAACTGCTTGAACTTGGTGACATTTCAGGGCTTCCTTGCATGGACTGCCTTCTTCAGGTCCTGCCACAACATTTCGATGGGGTTTAGGTCCGGACTTTGACTAGGCCTTTCTAAAACACAGAATTTCTTCTTCTGCAGCCATTCTTTTGTAGATCTGCTTATATATTTAGGATCTTGCTGCAGGACCCACTTTCGGTTCAGCTTCAGCTCACGGACGGATGGCCTGACATTCTCCTCTAGAATCTTCTGATTCAATGAAGAATTTATGGTTATGTCAATGATGGCAAGCCATCCAGATCCTGAGGCAGCAAAGCAGACCCAAATCATCACACTCCCACCACCATGATTGATGGTTGAGATGAGGTTCTTCTGTTTGAATGCAGTGTTTGGTTTTTGCCAAACATAACGTTTCTCATTGAGTCCAAAAAGTTCTACCTTTGACTCGTCTGTCCAGTGAACATTGTTCCAGAAATTTTGTGGATCATCTATGTGCTCTTTGACAAACTTCAGACGGGCAGCAATGTTCTTTTTAGAGAGCAGTGGTTTCCTCCTGGCTATCCTTCCATGAACACCATTCTTGTTCAGTCTTTTTCTAATAGCTGAGTCATGAACACTCACATTAGCCAGGGCGAGAGTGGCCTGCAGATCCTTGAATGTTACTCTGGGGTTCTTTGTGACTTCCTTGATGATTTTCCGGTTTGTTCTTGGAGAGATTTTGGTAGGACGACTACTCCTGAGTAGAGTGACTGTGGTCTTGAACATTCTCCATTTGTAGACTATCTGTCTGACAGTGGATTGGTGAAGCCCCAAATCCTTAGAAATGGTTTTGTAACCCTTTCTAGACTGATGAGCATCAATAACTGTTTTTCGGAGGTCCTCAGAGATTTCTTTTGATCGTATCGTGACGTGTTTCCAAACACTCACAAAGTTTCTGATCTTTGTATAGGGTGGGGCCTGCCAAACTCACCCCTAAGATCTACCTAATTATTTAAACACCTGATTCTAATTATCCCCTCAATTTAGCTGATAAAAGCAGGGGTTCACTGACTTTTTCACATACCCTGAATCTTAATTACTCATTGTTTGCCTAATTCATATATCATTTTGCTTCAAAAGACGTGGAATTGGTTAATATAAACCCTATTGGATATTTAACAAGAGACTAAAATTCCATAATTTTACCATGATAGCCTTCTTGAATCAAAACCAGTCTCTTGTTAAATATCCAGGTTGTTCAGGTTGGTTGGACGACGCTTGTGGACCGCAATTTCAAATAGTGCCACAGATTCTCAATGGGATTGAGATCAGGACTTTGACTGGGCCACTGTAGGACATTCACCTTTTTGTTCTTGAGCCACTCCAATGTTGCTTTGGCCTTGTGTTCGGGATCATTGTCCTGCTGAAAGGTGACCACAAAACCTTTTCCCACATCGCAGCTGGGTCACTCTCATGCTTTCTGGCAAACTCCAGACGTGCTTTCAGATGGTACTTTTTGAGTAACAGCTTCTTTCTTGCCACCCTCCCATACAGGCCAGTGTTATGCAGAGCTCTTGATATGGTTGACTGGTGCACCATTACTCCACTCCCAGCCACTGAACTCTGTAGCTCCTTCAAAGTGATTGTTGGCCTCTGTGGCTTCTCTCACAAGTCTCCTTCTTGTTTGAGCGCTGAGTTTTGAGGGACAGCCTTTTCTTGGCAGTGCCTGGGTGGTGTGATGCAGCTTCCACTTCCTGATTATTGATCCAACTGTGCTCACTGGGATAGCCAAACACTTGGATATTATTTTGTACCCTTTCCCTAATCTATGCATTTGTATTACTTTAGTCTAACTTCTGTAGAATGCTCTTTGGTCTTCATTTTCCTTCAGATTCACAACTTACCAATGATCCTTCAACAGTGGGGTTTTTATCTAGAAAATGTGACAGCAACTTTAATGGTTCACAGGTGGAGGCCAATGGTAAGGTAATTGTGTCCTCGTTAGGGCAATTTCTTTCATCGGTGCAAACTGGGAGCTTCCACAGCACAGGGGTTGAATACTTATGCAAGCAAGATATTTCAGTTTTTTATTTTTCTTAAAAATATTTCCCAACATAAAACCAATGTCACCTTACAATAATTGATTCTGAGTTTCAGTGTTTAAAAATAAAATATCAAACAGAACGAAATTCCAATGTACCATTTGTAATTCGGTAATATGAGAGAATTGGTCAGGGGTCTGAATACTTTTGCAAAAGTCTCAGACTCAGAATTTGAAATAGATTAAATTAGGATTTTTTCCCACTGATCTACAAAGCCTTGAGCACCTTGTCAAATCAAAAGAAAAATGCCAAAAGCTTTCAACAATTTACTAAAAATGAAAAACGGAAATTATCAGATTAAAAAAGTATTCATACCCTTTGTAATTGCAATCCTAAATTTGCTCAGGTGCAATATATTACCTCAACAAGTCACACAATTTGTTGATGGACTCCACCTGTGTAAGAAATTAGTGGATCACCTGCTTGAAATGAATCTGTGAGGATAAATACCGCTCTCTCTCTATGGTCCCACAGTATGGTAGAGACTTTCAAAAGAAAGAATCAAAATGAAGATGAAAGAGCATTCTAAGCAAGTCAGGGATGTGATTATAGAGAAGCAAAAAATTGGGGAAGGGTACAAAACCATTTCAAAGGCACTGAACATCCCTCGGAGCTCAGTGCAGTCCATCGTACAGAAGTGGGAAAAATACGAAACTACCACCACACTGCCTAGATCAGGCCGCCACTTTAAACTTAATCATCGGACAACTTAAATCTAGTCCAAAACCCGTGGGAGCTCTCCTGTCCCATACTCCGTGTCTTATTGGACAGGGAGGTGGGACTGGTCTTCTCCTCTCTCCCTCCTTACTCTTTTCTCTCCCCTCTGACCTCTCCTCACTCTCTGTTAACACCTTTGAATTTCACACCGTCCAACTAACCTCTCCCTGTCAACTCCTGCTAATTGTACTGTACCGTCCCCCTGGACCTCTCACTAATATTCTTGATGAACTCAACTATCTCTTCTTCTCCCTCCCCTGTTTGTCTACCCCAACTGTCCTGTTAGGTGATTTCAATATCCATCTCTCAAACCTCACCCACTCTGCCAGATTCTTTCCTCTCCTTCACTCCTTCAACTTCTCTCTCCATCCCCTCCTACTCACAAAGCTAGCCGTCAATTGAACCTCACCTTCTCCAGAGGCTGCTGTCCCTCTACCCTCTCTGTCACCTCTCTGGACCTCTCTGATCACTATTTCAACTCTTTTTCTGTCTCTCCCCTCTCTCCCTACTTAACCTACCCCCACTGTCACCTCACACCGTAACCTCCGCTCTCTTCCCCCTCTGTCCTTGCCTCCACCGCTCTCTCTCACCTCCCTCATATCGACTCCTTCTCCCAACCCTCTGTAGACTCTGCTACCTCCACTCTCTTCTCCTCCTTCACCTCCTCGCTCGATTCTCTCTGTCCCCTCACCTCCCAACCTGTCAGCCTGCCCCTCCCCTCCCCAACCCTGGCTCTCCTCTGTTCTCCTCCCTCCTCTATCTCATCTGATGACTTTGCCTCTTTCTTCTCCTCGAAAATCTCTGATATCCGCAAACTCTTTAACTCCTCAACCTCTCTAAATCTGACCTCCTTTTCTTCTCCTCCTCATCTTCCCCCTCCTCTGATCTCTCTATCTCCATTCCTCTGGAATCTACCACACTCTCTCCCTCCTCCTCAGCCAAGAACCTCAGAGTAACCCTGGATCCCTGCCTCTCCTACTCCCAGCTCATCTCCACTCTAGCACGCACCTGCCGATTCTTCCTGAGCAATATACAAAGAATCTGACCCTTCCACACCAACTACTCCTCTCAAATCCTCGCCCAGGCTCTGGTACTCTCCCGCCAAACGCACATCATGAAAACATTTGTAGGGGGAAAATGCTAGAATAGAAGTCGCTACATTTAAAAAAACATATGAATTTACTTCTAGGCAGTTTTTTCTATTCATGTGTGCTACGATATTTCGCCTCAGGCATTATTTGAGCATGGTTATAAAAACCAGAAAATAATGGTGAAAATGATGTGTGTGTGGTGTTTTAATGGTGACACACACACAGACATATCTATATATATATATTATATATATATAATATATAATATATATATATTATATATATATATATATATATATATAGACTAATTCAGATGATAACAATCAATGCTGGAGTTAGAGAACCAAGAACCACTCAGAATTGCTGCAAACACCATCAAATCGTAAAATAAATGAAAAGAAATACAACTCAAATGACATTTTAAGCTATTTCAATGTTCTTGCTGAGTGCTCATAATGTCCACTTTCTGACAAACAGCCATGACTCCAGCTGGAATCGATACTTGTGCACTATCTCTTCAAACAGGTGATGGGAAAAGTAGGCTAAATGGATTAAAAAAAACAGTGTTGTGCGTTTCAGAAGGGAGTTCTGAGTGGGTGGGGATTTCCTGGAACCGCATAGTTAAAGCATGGGGAATAAAAAACAAGCTGATTTATCATATGTTTTGCTTCCTATAGCATGTGTAACCGTACTGCCTCGTGCTGCAGAAGCAGCCACTGCTTGTCAACGAATCTTGTGCCACCACAGCTGAACCAACACAAACTGGGACGTAAACTAGGCATGTCATCTCTGTGAAGCTGAGTGAACAGACACCACAGAATCATATTTTACTATCACCACAAATACCGTGGAATAAAGAGGAAAAGATACGAAGCAGAAGCCAGAACCGCTTAACATGGTGTTATGATAAAAAGGCCAGGGAAATTCAAGTAATGTGCCATCTGAGCATTATGAGACTAGCGCACAGAGACGAAGAGAGACAAGGAGCTGTGGCTATTCATCACAATAAGAGGAACGCTCACAGGGAGCTGCAAACATTTCAATATGCATTGATCAGTCAGGAGGTGATGATAATAACCATTAGAGGATCACTAGTCATTACACTTATCATTAATATGCAATTGGAATTATCTGTTGGAACAGATATTGTCTTAAACGTGTGGAACAGGAAACATGCATTTTTCTAGAAAAAGTCAAGCATAACTTAAACAATAATTTATTTAAAGGCTTGTTAAAAATAAATAAATAAATAAATGCATTACTGTGAAGAAGAAGAAGAAAGAAGAAGAAGAAGAAGAAGAAGAAGAAGAAGAAACTAAAACAGAGTAGACAGCGCCGCCTTGTGGACAGAGAAGCATTTTACACCACTCATCACAAAGGCTTAAATCCTTCTCCTTCTTCTAATTTAACAACAGAATAATTACTCTATAGACTTAACTACGTAATACTAGACCTATTCACAGCTCTGTTTAAGGACTGTTTTAAGCAATATTTTGTGATTTTGATTAATTGAATTGTGCTTTCAGCTGTTTAGAAAGCACAGTTACCGTATTACTATTCTTTAAATCTATTTGTCGGTCTGTAAATCATTTGATTTAATAGCGCTGCCTACTGCGCAGTGTAAAGGATATCCACTAGAAAGTGTCCTGGAGGGTTGGGGTTGGGGACAGGGTGGCTTCATTTCGTAGAGATGCCGAGCTGTGGAAGTGAAAGGTGGGAGTAAATGGCACATGCCCTCAGTACACTTTCCATGGGATAGATATTCCTGTGTGCTGCAGCATACTGCACCCAGAATGCTTTGCGGCTGCCGTAAAACCCACGTGTAGCCCAGGAAGTCTGTGTGGAGCAGTGTTTGGTGTGATCAAGTATGTATAGTATTTATTATCATCAATATTTGGATTTAACTGAGTTGCTTAAAGTCGCATGTAGTTGAAAACATACCATCGAAGGACGGACATGCTACGGATTCAGTTGAAATGTAGTATATATGCCGGGTTCCGTAAGCAAACGCAAGTACGGGGATGTTTGCCTTACTGTGCTGTTGAAGATGTGCTTTTTCACAATAAAAATAATTTAATGCGTGTAATATTAGGGTGCCTTTTGTCTTTCAGTGTTGGAAAGAAAATAATGAATAGCTTATGTTTTGTTTTATGCAAACGATGTACGTTCGTGAAACAAAACTTGCTATGCTTTGTACTTCTAGAGGGCCTCGAAACATTCCAGTTTATATGTTTAGGCATCATTAATTATGACTGTAAGCCATATTAATACTGTAATAGCTGTGAGATTAGCCAGTGGCTTACAACGGGTTTTATGTCTTTGTCACAGTTATTTCAGTAGCTGAGACATACAGATCTGGATCACGTACGGGCTAAGCGTGTGTGCATGCAGCTGAAACTACCATAATCTTTATCAATGTTAACAAACCGGAGCACCAATATAGCATAATAGGAATGATCCTTTTGGCTTTGCTTGTCTTACAGACAGTGAAAGGTCCATTGAAAATACGAGGGTGGAGGTGGGTATGTTTTAAACGACACAGATTTAAGGCAGGTCATCTGCAAAGCTAAGAGAGATTGGAGAGCAAGACCTTGTCTGCTACACAGCAAAGAGCATACTGATGACCTTACACCAGGGCTGTAAATAAGACTCCTATTGCAGTTTTTTTTTTTTTTCCCCCCCCAATGTGTTCAGTATTGGTTACAGGCTATACTGCAATCCCAGCTTCTGGTTTTGTAATCTGGGAGGATGCTACAGAAATGCATTGCTGTCTTTAATTTGTTGTTGAAGAGCTGCGAGTTGGTGAGATACGGTAGGAATTTAAAATGGTGTAGATCCATCAGGGAAATGAGAGTCCCATTGCATAGCAGTTTGATCCATTGCAGGTTTTACTATGAGTTTAAGACACACCTGAGTGTGATGCCTACACTCTGTGGCTTATGAAGCTCGTAGTAAATCCCGGACAGGGTGGTGGAAACTGCCATGCAATAGGAGTCTTATTCCCACCTCTGGACTGACTCGACTGTGTGTTGTCTTCAGATTTGTGCAAAATGGCAAAAAGCTTACGGAGCAAGTGGAAGAGGAAGATGCGAGCTGAGAAGAGGAAGAAGAATGCCCCCAAGGAGCTGGCTCGTCTCAAAACTGCTTTGGCTTTAGATGGCAAGGGGGACATTTCCATGGAAGATGTGAAGGAGATCGCAACTGTAGTGCCAGCTGCAAAGCTGAAGGAGAAAGCGAAAGATGCAGCGATGGAAGGAGAAGACGGTCGGTTCATTTGTTTATCTTGTACACAATTAAACTTGACAATACTTGTGCCGTTTCTGGTCTGATCAACTTGGCACGGTATACAAACTGCATATTTGTTCTTTATTAACAGTAACGTAATACATTCATCTACAGGGATGGAAATAAACTCCCATTGTGTAGAAGTTTGATCCATTCCTGGTTTTACTGTGAGTCTAATAGGGCATACCCAAGCTTATATCTGGGTCTAAGCTGTTTTGTATGAAAATGTGTTTTGGTTTCATATAGAATCCTACATGTGTGTCACTATAAGCTCCTCCATGGTACAGAGATAAGACTCCTACTGCACAGCATTTCCACCCAGTCCAGGTTTTACTATGAGCTAGATTATCTCCAGTGCGTAGCTAACAAGCTCAGGTGTGTTTTATTAAACATAGTAAAACCAAGAGTGGATGACACCGCTATGTAGTGGTAGTCTTATTTCCATCCCTGAAGGCAAGTGCAACATAAACACATGGCACGCAATGTTTTCTCATTTCACTTTCCTTATCTACCTTCAGGGGGCGCTACTCAGATGGACACAGACAGCAAACGAAGCAAAAAAACTCAGCTGGACGAGCACGGGCAGTACCCCATATGGATGAACCCGAGACAGAGAAAGAGGCTGAAACAGAAACGCGGGAACCAGGGCAAAGCAAAGCAGCAAAAGAAATTGGCTTGGTAGATTGATTCTTTGAAAGTGAAGAAATCTGTGAGCTGTATATTGTGTTATATATGCGTGGAGCGTTAGTGGTGATGATCGTGCCTTTGTAAAATGGAAGGAGCATAGAAAGATGATTTGATTTTCTTTAAATGGCTCAATTGAATATTGGATTTCTGTAAAGATAATTGTGAATGTTGTTTATACATCACAACACTTTGCACGTGTTTTTTCATGGGGAAAAAAAAATAACGTTTTCTTTTTTTATAAAGGAAGTATGGTATGCATTTCAATGGGATGTATTACAATGATGGCAATAAGACTCCCATTGCATAGCAGTTTGACCCATTCATAGCTTTACAATTGAGTATAATAAGACATATCTGAACTTGGTAAGCTGTACATTGTGGCAAATTAGGCTCCTAGTAAAACCTGGAATGGGTGTAACTGTGCAATAGGAGTCTTATTTCCTTCCCTGCATTAGTTAGATATCCTGCTTTGTTAATAGAAAGGTGTATGCCCAAAGCGATTTTTAATCAGGATCTAGACTTTCTTTTTCCTGTTTTATGTTATCCGGAATATTAATTGTTAATTTGACAAATGATTTGGACTTGCTTGCTTGGTCGTGGAGAATGAATGGTGTAGACAAGATTAAAAGTCTTTATGCTGAACAAAGGGTCTGATACACCTTGTGACTCTCCATAGGCGTTTGTTAAAATCTTCATGTGATATAATGACTTGTAAACTTCAGTACATTTTGAAATAAATGTATTGCTCAATGTAGGATTGTATTGTACAGATATATATATATATATATATATATATATATATATATATATATATATATATATATATATATATATGCATCTTGGATCTTTGGATGGATACTTCACCATGTGCCGCTGGTATTCGGAATATCCCATTTGTATGTAGGAGAGTTCTGATAAGGAACAAAACTGGACCATTTTGGAATTATAAATGCTGAAAACCGATATAAAAACAATGATCTGATTTGAAATTCTGCCACTGTAAAAGCATTCTTTTATATATAAAAAAAAACAATTAATAATGATCAGCCCCATCTTGTGCACAGCAATGTATATATCACTTTTTCCACAGTGCTCAATCACTTCCCTCAGCTCCCACTAGATGGCAGCGGCTTGCATCTTCAAGACTTCGGCAGTAGACCCAGCACAAGGCCAGGGAGGGATGTACAGTACAGGTTGCTGGGTCCTGTTGTCCCAGTCAATGAAGCTGCGTTTCTGGAACTGAGTGGAAAGGGTTTGAGGTCAGGCTCATTCGTTGCCAGTGCTAATCCATTGCAGTTGGGACTGTGGCAGCCCTGGTTGGTATTGCAGGCTGTCCAAACACAATCTCTCCTGCTTCACAAGAAGAGGTTTTTAAATCTCTTACTGCAGAACACAAATATAGGTTGAACAGAAATACTGTTAATACCCTATATTACGCTGTCTGGGAAATAAATAATTCATAACTATCAGAAACATGATGTATACACCAGCGATGTTTCCGTGTGTGATATGTCAGACTGCAGTTGCAACCGGCTGCAGCCCCAGTTTCCTATTGGAGTCAGTCAGACTTAGATACATGCATGTCTCAGGGTGCTTCAGATGAATCTGAGTTTTACAGACTAGTGTAATTGTGTAGTTGGCGATGAGGCGTGAATTTAAACAAGTGATTGCGTTGCTGTTTTGTATAGACCAGGGCGTTCAGTAAAACGCTTGCCGTTGGAATGTTGGTTTCTTGTGCATTGTATGACTGTTTCCTCGGCAGGCTTTGTAAAGCTCCTCCACACAGTTCGTTGTTGTACCGTTTACTGGAACTGAACCTCTTTAAAGAATGTGACTCTACAGGCTACGCAAGCTAGGGGGTTTAATGATGGGGGTGTGTGCAGTTCACTTCTCTCTTTACAAAGGGGTGAGACACTGTTTCTAGAATGGCCTGGCTCTTTAAAAGCATGTTCCCCCTTGAACTTCAGTAACTTGTGCATCATTGGATATTGAAGCACCTGACAGTGGTCAACACTTATCATAGTCCCACCTAAACAACTCTGACTTGCAACAGGAAGATGCAACCTTTATATATTACAGAATTCATACAGAACCCAAATGTGCTCACAATTTCCAACAAACAAACGTCTGCTACATTTTCCACCTGTTTCCATTATTGGTCTCTGGTAATACTGTAAATTATTGGTAACTGCAGTTTTATCGGGGCGCAATTCAAACACAGCAGTAGTTAGCAGTGTTCATGCTTCATTGTACCAATAGGGTAAGCAGTAAGAATTGCATGCTTAAACAGAGGAAAACAGTTCCTGGAAGATTGCTGTACGGCCGTGCAAAGCAAACCCCACACTGGCGTTATGTACTGTACAGCTGGATGCCATCGATGGGCTTGGCTGTTGGACATGCGCACTCACGTTGGCACGCTCTTGCTGCTATAGCACCAGGTAAGTTCAGCGTGTCAGTGCAAAACTGTCCTCTGTGGTATTTGTTATAGCAAGTGGCATAACAAAAACCTGTGAATATTATTTCTGCAGAGACGCCCGACTTTAATCTGAAACTATCAGAATATACGAGATTGACCCTGTACGACCAATAGAAATTCATTTTAGTTGTCGGTTCATACAATTTGTCATAATTATTTTGTACCGCATCCACGCGTGTAGTTTGACGTTTAAAACGTTCGTTTAAGAATATGTGCATATGATAATAATAATAATAATAATAATAATAATGAGGAGAGTTTAAAATAGAGGTGCAACTTGTTCCATGCTGTTTGCCAGCAGATTCCCTGGGTGGCAGGTTAGCTGGAAACAGGTAGCACGGAATGCAGTACTGCAGCTCTACCTGCTGGATTAGATGTACGAGTGTGACAGAGAGCGAATGAATCCAAATCAACAATCTCCCTCTCGACCGGTGAGGGCACTACAACAGGAGCTGCGGGCTTCCTACTGAATGATTGGGCAGTTCATCCCAGGGACAGTCGGGAGCCGGCCATTCAGGAAGAGGGCGGTGTTACGGTACCTGGAGTCATCGCCCTGGTACGGTGAGCGAAGTTTCAGTCATGAATTGGAGGAGACGTGATTGAACTAGCTATCGGAGGGGGCGGGGCTTAGGGTACTGTAGGGGGAGGTGACGCGGTAATCGGCTCCTTTGTTGCGGTTAATAGGAGGAGACAAGGGCGGAATCTTGAATGAAGTGTGGGTTCATTGAGGAGTGCTGTGTTTGCTTTGCCAGGCGGCTGATGCGAAGCTGGAGCTGCAGCGAGAAGCCCGGACCTGAACGCACACGAGCACCAGCACCAGAGCACCCAGTTTGGAGACGTGTTTTTGTGTTTATTATTTCGGGACTGCAACCCCTTTGTTTTGTAGCTGGTAATACCCATTGCTGGGTAGAACCAGCTTTATTATTTTGAGTCCAGTTTTTGCTGGCAATACCCATTGCTGGGTAGAGCCAGCTTTATTATTTGAAACCCGGTTTAAAAGGGCATTAAAAGAAACCTGACCGGTAAACTTTGTGTTTGTCCTTTGTTGGAGCACCTCAAATCACCTATACACCGGAGCACTACAAACCACTTTGCCACAACGAGTTATTGATACAGCCAGTTTTTATTTCAGTGCATGCCCGGTTGAAAGATTATAGTTAATATGGGTTTTGTGTATCGGGAATACAATGTAATTGTTCGGGAGCAATGAGAAGCGTGATGTGTATTGTGTGGTACTTATTTAATTATGTTCACTTGGCATATTCTGCTCGACGTCGACGTATGTTGTAATATTGTTTCATGTTTTTAACAGCGTTGTCCGAGTGTGTTTTCTATATACATTGTGTGTGTTTGTTTTTTTTTTTTTCTTCTACTTAATTTAAGGTTGTGGACATATAGATCAATATACTGTTCACAGGACTGTAGTTTGTGAAATTGTAAAGATGTTTTTGGTAGCATCTTAACAACACTGTGAGTCAGTGTTCCGGTCTTGAGCAAGGTCCTCATTGGAATAATATTTTTTGCAAATTAGAACATAAGAAAGTTTACAAACGAGAGGAGGCCATTCGGCCCATCTTGCTCGTTTGGTTGTTAGTAGCTTATTGATCCCAGAATCTCATCAAGCAGCTTCTTGAAGGATCCCAGGGTGTCAGCTTCAACAACATTACTGGGGAGTTGATTCCAGACCCTCACGATTCTCTGTGTAAAAAGTGCCTCCTATTTTCTGTTCTGAATGCCCCTTTATCTAATCTCTCCTGGGTCGACATTGTTAATACCTTTTAGACTTTTGAATGATTGAATAAGATCTCCGCGTAGTCTTCTTTGTTCAAGATTAAATAGAATCAGTTCTTTTAGCCTGTCTGCATATTACATGCCTTTTAAACCCGGAATAAACCCGCGATATCCTTTTTGTATCGAAGTGACCAGAACTGAACATAATATTCTAGACAAGATCTTACTCATTCTCCAATACTGAAGCCAGATAGAAGGTGTATAAACTCCAGACACAAAACTCTGCTTAATATAAATATAACATCTATCTATCTATCTATCTATCTATCTATCTATCTATCTATGTATTATGGGCTGGTATGTTAAATAAATCTTTAAGATCTGTTCAGCATTCTTCATGTAATATCCCTAGGTTGTCCTATCTGCCAGATTGTCAAATACAGACTGATGCTGCTCATGTCCTGATAGCACTGAGGATGACGGACCTTATAACGCAAAGTAAACCCTACCCTCCATGCATCAAATGTAGTTCAAAACAATCACCAGATAAGTTCTCTACCTATTTCTGAATAAACTAGTGATTCTTAATTGTATTCAATCGCATTTGACAGGTTCCATTGGTAGAACATTATTAAAAGCTTCACGAGAAAATGAAAAAAAAAAAAGTCACAGCATTGTTTAAACATGCACCACACTGAACATCGAAGCATATTGCTTTGTTAAAATCAAACGCACAGTTGTATAGATTTACAATACTCAATTATCTTTGAAAAACAAGCGCATATCATTAGTCGTGGTCATTATCAATATTAATAGGTCAAGACTACTACTGAATGTTTTGCAAGACGATAAAAGCGAATGGCTTCAGCAAAATGTAGTATTCCACGCCACTATTAAATACGGTGCAAAGTGAAACACTGACACCTAGTGGTATGAGCGAAGAAATACAATTAGAGAGTTCTGATCTGTCATCAGTGTAATATTATAAAAGCAGCTCACAAGTGTTAATATAGTAAAATTAATCATAACATAAACACACAATGTGTACACGTTTGCATGCAGGCACTCAGCCCTGCCATAGTTTATAGAATGTTAACACAAGTCTTTGACTCATTCTAATGCAGTGCCCATCTGTTGTATATCTGGAAGTTAATTGAATAGCTCCATAGAACAGGGGAGTAATGTGGGGCTTCAAGCAGTGCTGTATTGTTGATTGAATCAGCCTTTCCGTTTTATGTACTATATCATTTGCTCTACCAAACTGGTGAAATATTAACCAGCAGGGGTTCATGTCCAGATTTGGTACCTTTTTGTCTGACAGATGACACTTAAACAGTTTTCAAATGATAAAGCAGTTTAAAAAAAATAGTGTTGCAAAAAATAACTATATAGATAACATGTTCAATAAAAAAGCTGCTCTCCTCTTCTGTGACTTGAATGAATAAAACAAATGCTAACCCTCTTCCTTAATGATAAGACCCGGCACCTTTTTGCTTACACTGTTAAGCAGTAAAAGAATCAGTTCACAAAGGTGCTGTCATTTAGTTTGTGGATGTTTTATCAGCTCAGCATTTTCAAATAAGCAAAGCCCATTCCGTTTGAAAAGCGAGCGCAAGTGACATCTTGGAAACGCTGTCTCAGTCCAGCGCGCACGTGTGGTGTTTGAAGGAAGCAGAAGCGCAGAGTTCCTAATGGAGGCCAGCTGCTGCACGGGAATGATAAAAGGTGATGTCAAAAAATAGCCTTCCCCTTTGAAGCGGTAGCTAGGCTGCAGGCGGTATAGTAAAATAGCCAAAACAAGCACTGACGAGGTGGGGCCCGAGAGCCCTGTGAACAACAGCTCGTAGAAAAGTGGCAGGCGCAGTTAATGAGGTCTGGCTGTGCATAGCAGGGGTTCTGTGCATTGTCGGTTTGGAACAGGCCTGGGAAGTTGTAACACCTTTATCATTCCTCTCTGGGAATGCATGCTTTTGGTCACAGTTTAGTGAAGGTGGTTGTATGTCTGTCTGTACCTACATGTGTCTCTGAAAAATGTTTAACACAAACCGTGAGAACTATCCAATTGTGATGAAATTTGGTAAGGACGTTCTCTAGCACAAGTTGTTGGATGTGTCACAGTGTGGGGATGTGTGGAGTTGATTGCCTGTGTTGGAGTAAAATAATCTTCTATGGGGTGATTGCAGGGCATAATGATCTCTCTAGGAGGCTGTGTGGTCCAGTGATTAAAGAAAAGGGCTTGTAACTAGGAGGTCCCCCATTCAAATTCCGGCTCAGCCTCTGACTCACTGCGTGAGACCCTGAGCAAGTCACTGAACCTCCTTGTGCTGTGTCTTTAGGGTGAAACGTTGTTGTAAGTGACTCTGCAGCTGATGCATAGTTCACATGCCTTAGTCTCTGTAAGTTTCCTTGGATAGAGGTGTCTGCTAAATAAACAAATAATATTAATAAATCATTGATGTGGCACACCAGTAACATTATTAAACCAGTAAAGCAACAACCTCAGAGGACTCCAGACTTCCTATCTTAACCTGTTAAGCTTCAAAGTACTTTCACGCTGGTTTGCACTGATTTATTTTCCTTAAGTGAAATATTCATATACAGAAACATTTGTTTCTGTATATGAATATGATATTTTATTTTTAAACACTGAAACTCTGAATCAATTATTGTAAGGTGATATTGGTTTTATGTTGGGAAATATTTTTAAGAAAAATAAAAAACTGAAACATCTTGCTTGCATAAGTATTCAACCCCTGTGCTGTGGAAGCTCCCAGTTTGCACCAAAGAAAGAAATTGCCCTAATGAGGACACAATTACCTTACCATTGACCTCCACCTGTGAACCATTAAAGTTGCTGTCACATTTTCTGGATAAAAACCCCAATGTTGAAGGATCATTGGTAAGGCTGTGAATCTGAAGGAAAATGAAGACCAAAGAGCACTCTACAGAAGTTAGACTAAAGTAATACAAATGCATAGATTAGGGAAAGGGTACAAAATAATATCCAAGTGTTTGGATATCCCAGTGAGCACAGTTGGATCAATAATCAGGAAGTGGAAGCTGCATCACACCACCCAGGCACTGCCAAGAAAAGGCTGTCCCTCAAAACTCAGCGCTCAAACAAGAAGGAGACTTGTGAGAGAAGCCACAGAGAAGCCAACAATCACTTTGAAGGAGCTACAGAGTTCAGTGGCTGGGAGTGGAGTAATGGTGCACCAGTCAACCATATCAAGAGCTCTGCATAACACTGGCCTGTATGGGAGGGTGGCAAGAAAGAAGCTGTTACTCAAAAAGTACCATCTGAAAGCACGTCTGGAGTTTGCCAGAAAGCATGAGAGTGACCCAGCTGCGATGTGGGAAAAGGTTTTGTGGTCAGATGAGACCAAGACAGAGCTTTTTGGCCAAAACTCAAAGCGCTATGTGTGGCGCAAACCTAACACTGCCCATGCCTTAAGACACACCATCCCTACAGTGAAGTATGGTGGTGGCAGCATCATGCTGTGGGGATGCTTCTCATCAGCAGGGACTGGGCATCTTGTTACAATTGAAGGAAGAATGTTTGGGGCAAAATACAGGAAAATACTGCAAGAGAATCTGCTTTAGTCCGCTAAAAAACTGAAGCTTTGGAGGAAATTCACCTTTCAGCAGGACAATGATCCCGAACACAAGGCCAAAGCAACATTGGAGTGGCTCAAGAACAAAAAGGTGAATGTCCTACAGTGGCCCAGTCAAAGTCCTGATCTCAATCCCATTGAGAATCTGTGGCACTATTTGAAAATTGCGGTCCACAAGCGTCGTCCAACCAACCTGAACAACCTGGAGCAAATCTGCTAAGAAGAATGGGCCAAAATCACTCCGACACTGTGTGCGAAGCTGGTACATACTTACCCCAAAAGACTTAAAGCTGTTATTGCAGCGAAAGGTGGCTCTACCAAATATTAATGTGTGGGGGTTGAATACTTATGCAAGCAAGATATTTCAGTTCTTTATTTTTCTTAAAAATATTTCCCAACATAAAACCAATGTCGCCTTATAATAACAGATTTTGAGTTTAAGTGTTTTAAAATAAAATATCAAACAGAACAAAATTTCAATGTACCATTTGTAATTCAGTAATATGAGAGAATTGGTCAGGGGTCTGAATACTTTTGCAAGGCACTGTACATGTAAAAAATATTCAACAAAAGACTGGTAATCTTGCTTTAATTTTGGTGGTAATTTAATATTTTGTCAACTAGATGGCACTACATCCCACACTTTCGATGATTTAACTTTCAAGACTTTATTGTGAAGCACACATGGTGGCCAATATCCTCGTCCACCATTTCTGTATTGAAATGCAAGTTGCACATCAGAATTAAAGAATTCTCCTCACTGTGGTGCTCGTTCATCATTGAATTACTGTAACAGGGATGCAGTGGGATGCAATCGGATTAATCTCCGTCCCCACAATATCCTCAGATCACAGAAAGCTATTTACTTTTGTTTAAATCAATTAAGTCCTGAATTGTTTTAAACTCTATTGAAGTCTAATTAAATTAGTTCAAGTATATGCAGCTGTGGGTGTAATCATTCAGAGTGAAGCAAAGGATGAACTGAAGCGCAGTGGGGTGAACGGGTGTCATGACCATGAACGTTTGGAGGAGAGATTGAGGTTGTTCCTGTGTGGTTTCAGAGCAGGGTTGAGGTTGGTCCTGTGTGCTGTGGTTTCAGAGCAGGATTGAGGTTGTTCCTATGTGGTTTCAGAGCAGGGTTGAGGTTGTTCCTGTGTGGTTTCAGAGCAGGGTTGAGGTTGTTCCTGTGTGGTTTCAGAGCAGGGTTGAGGTTGTTCCTGTGGTTTGCAGGGTTGAGGTTGTTCCTGTGTGGTTTCAGAGCAGGGTTGAGGTTGTTCCTGTGTGGTTTCAGAGCAGGGTTGAGGTTGTTCCTGTGTGGTTTCAGAGCAGGGTTGAGGTTGTTCCTGTGTGGTTTCAGAGCAGGGTTGAGGTTGTTCCTGTGTGGTTTCAGAGCAGGGTTGAGGTTGTTCCTGTGTGGTTTCAGAGCAGGGTTGAGGTTGTTCCTGTGTGGTTTCAGAGCAGGGTTGAGGTTGTTCCTGTGTGGTTTCAGAGCAGGGTTGAGGTTGTTCCTGTGTGGTTTCAGAGCAGGGTTGAGGTTGTTCCTGTGTGGTTTCAGAGCAGGGTTGAGGTTGTTCCTGTGTGGTTTCAGAGCAGGGTTGAGGTTGTTCCTGTGTGGTTTCAGAGCAGGGTTGAGGTTGTTCCTGTGTGGTTTCAGAGCAGGGTTGAGGTTGTTCCTGTGTGCTGTGGTTTCAGAGCAGGGTTGAGGTTGTTCCTGTGTGGTTTCAGAGCAGGGTTGAGGTTGTTCCTGCTGTGGTTTCAGAGCAGGGTTGAGGTTGTTCCTGTGTGGTTTCAGAGCAGGGTTGAGGTTGTTCCTGTGTGGTTTCAGAGCAGGGTTGAGGTTGTTCCTGTGTGGTTTCAGAGCAGGGTTGAGGTTGTTCCTGTGTGGTTTCAGAGCAGGGTTGAGGTTGTTCCTGTGTGGTTTCAGAGCAGGGTTGAGGTTGTTCCTGCTGTGGTTTCAGAGCAGGGTTGAGGTTGAGGTTCCTGTGTGGTGGTTTCAGAGCAGGGTTGAGGTTGTGCTGTGGTTTCAGAGCAGGGTTGAGGTTGTTCCTGTGGTTTCAGAGCAGGGTTGAGGTTGTTCCTGCTGTGGTTTCAGAGCAGGGTTGAGGTTGTTCCTGTGTGGTTTCAGAGCAGGGTTGAGGTTGTTCCTGTGTGGTTTCAGAGCAGGGTTGAGGTTGTTCCTGTGTGGTTTCAGAGCAGGGTTGAGGTTGTTCCTGTGTGCTGTGGTTTCAGAGCAGGGTTGAGGTTGTTCCTGTGTGCTGTGGTTTCAGAGCAGGGTTGAGGTTGTTCCTGTGTGGTTTCAGAGCAGGGTTGAGGTTGTTCCTGTGTGGTTTCAGAGCAGGGTTGAGGTTGTTCCTGTGTGGTTTCAGAGCAGGGTTGAGGTTGTTCCTGTGTGCTGTGGTTTCAGAGCAGGGTTGAGGTTGTTCCTGTGTGGTTTCAGAGCAGGGTTGAGGTTGTTCCTATGTGGTTTCAGAGCAGGGTTGAGGTTGTTCCTGTGTGGTTTCAGAGCAGGGTTGAGGTTGTTCCTGCTGTGGTTTCAGAGCAGGGTTGAGGTTGTTCCTGTGTGGTTTCAGAGCAGGGTTGAGGTTGTTCCTGTGTGGTTTCAGAGCAGGGTTGAGGTTGTTCCTGTGTGGTTTCAGAGCAGGGTTGAGGTTGTTCCTGTGTGTTGTGGTTTCAGAGCAAGGTTGAGGTTGTTCCTGTGTGCTGTGGTTTCAGAGCAGGGTTGAGGCTGTTCCTGTGTGCTGTTGTTTCAGAGCAGGGTTGAGGTTGTTCCTGTGTGCTGTGGTTTCAGAGCAGGGTTGAGGTTGGCGCGGCACCGAGGAGCTTGGTTTAGTGGTCTCAGCTCTGCACACACAACTCTGCAATCAGCAATGTTCTGCCATTGAAAGTACAGGATCTTTTTATAAGAACAGACCCCTGCCACCGCTCAGACATAATTAAACATTCTCCACATTTGCTCGGTTGATTGAAAGTGAAGTGGTGTTTACCTAATGGACAATGCACACCGCGGTTAGCAGTAACACTGAGCTGCATTAATAAGGTTTACTAAACTCGGCATGACAAGCTTGCTAGAAATGTAAGTCAAGCAAATTCTGGAATGTTGTATATCTTACTTGTTTTGTGATTTTAAATGCTAAAAGAAAAAAACTGGATATTTTCGGAAAATCTGAGAGGGGGGGGGGGTCTTCATTTTCATAAGACCCTTTCTGACCCTTAAATATCTTTCCCTTTTTTATTAGCTAATCTTTTAGCTCATCTGGTTTGAATTTGGCATGTAGTATGAGTCATTTTACTTTGATATAAGCACCATAATACAACAACATGTCAAAAAAAGAAGTTCAATCTGGCATAAATGTACTGGGGTTTGTTTTGTTTTGTTTTTTGAGGGGGAGGGGGGGGTGTTCCAAGAGTAAAAAAATGTGAAGAATTATGAGTTACTGTGTGTTAAAGAGTGCTACAATGTGAAATGTGAGTTACCGTGTGTTAAAGAGTGCTACAGTGTGAAATGTGAGTTACCCTGTGTTAAAGAGTGCTACAGTGTGAAATGTGAGTTACCGTGTGTTAAAGAGTGCTACAGTGTGAAATGTGAGTTACCGTGTGTTAAAGAGTGCTACAGTGTGAAATGTGAGTTACCGTGTGTTAAAGAGTGCTACAGTGTGAAATGTGAGTTACCGTGTGTTAAAGAGTGCTACAGTGTGAAATGTGAGTTACCGTGTGTTAAAGAGTGCTACAGTGTGAAATGTGAGTTACCGTGTGTTAAAGAGTGCTACAGTGTGAAATGTGAGTTACCGTGTGTTAAAGAGTGCTACAGTGTGAAATGTGAGTTACCGTGTGTTAAAGAGTGCTACAGTGTGAAATGTGAGTTACCGTGTGTTAAAGAGTGCTACAGTGTGAAATGTGAGTTACCGTGTGTTAAAGAGTGCTACAGTGTGAAATGTGAGTTACCCTGTGTTAAAGAGTGCTACAGTGTGAAATGTGAGTTACCGTGTGTTAGAGTGCTACAGTGTGAAATGTGAGTTACCGTGTGTTAGAGTGCTACAGTGTGAAATGTGAGTTACCGTGTGTTAAAGAGTGCTACAGTGTGAAATGTGAGTTACCGTGTGTTAAAGAGTGCTACAGTGTGAAATGTGAGTTACCGTGTGTTAAAGAGTGCTACAGTGTGAAATGTGAGTTACCGTGTGTTAAAGAGTGATACAGTGTGAAATGTGAGTTACCGTGTGTTAAAGAGTGATACAGTGTGAAATGTGAGTTACCGTGTGTTAAAGAGTGCTACAGTGTGAAATGTGAGTTACCGTGTGTTAAAGAGTGCTACAGTGTGAAATGTGAGTTACCGTGTGTTAAAGAGTGCTACAGTGTGAAATGTGAGTTACCGTGTGTTAAAGAGTGCTACAGTGTGAAATGTGAGTTACCGTGTGTTAAAGAGTGCTACAGTGTGAAATGTGAGTTACCGTGTGTTAAAGAGTGCTACAGTGTGAAATGTGAGTTACCGTGTGTTAAAGAGTGCTACAGTGTGAAATGTGAGTTACCGTGTGTTAAAGAGTGCTACAGTGTGAAATGTGAGTTACCGTGTGTTAAAGAGTGCTACAGTGTGAAATGTGAGTTACCGTGTGTTAAAGAGTGCTACAGTGTGAAATGTGAGTTACCGTGTGTTAAAGAGTGCTACAGTGTGAAATGTGAGTTACCGTGTGTTAAAGAGTGCTACAGTGTGAAATGTGAGTTACCGTGTGTTAAAGAGTGCTACAGTGTGAAATGTGAGTTACCGTGTGTTAAAGAGTGCTACAGTGTGAAATGTGAGTTACCGTGTGTTAAAGAGTGCTACAGTGTGAAATGTGAGTTACCGTGTGTTAAAGAGTGCTACAGTGTGAAATGTGAGTTACCGTGTGTTAAAGAGTGCTACAGTGTGAAATGTGAGTTACCGTGTGTTAAAGAGTGCTACAGTGTGAAATGTGAGTTACCGTGTGTTAAAGAGTGCTACAGTGTGAAATGTGAGTTACCGTGTGTTAAAGAGTGCTACAGTGTGAAATGTGAGTTATCGTGTGTTAAAGAGTGCTACAGTGTGAAATGTGAGTTACCGTGTGTTAAAGAGTGCTACAGTGTGAAATGTGAGTTATCGTGTGTTAAAGAGTGCTACAGTGTGAAATGTGAGTTATCGTGTGTTAAGGAGTGCTACAGTGTGAAATGTGAGTTACTACGTGTGTTAAAGAGTGCTACAGTGTGAAATGTGAGTTACCGTGTGTTAAAGAGTGCTACAGTGTGAAATGTGAGTTACCGTGTGTTAAAGAGTGCTACAGTGTGAAATGTGAGTTACCGTGTGTTAAAGAGTGCTACAGTGTGAAATGTGAGTTACTGTGTGTTAAAGAGTGCTACAATGTGAAATGTGAGTTACCGTGTGTTAAAGAGTGCTACAGTGTGAAATGTGAGTTACCTTGTATTAAATGAGTTCATGGAAAATGCAGCTCAGCTATGAGTGCTGGAAGTTGCTCAGCTGTCCTATCCGTTCCCAGACTTAATAACAGGGACTGGAAGAGGGGTGAGCATGCTTGGAGGAAGCAGAGACGCTGTCTCATTTCCTTACAACTGACATCCCGTGTAGAGAGCATGGGACTCGTGTGTGTCTCTGCAGTGTAAAGACTCTCTCCACACTCGCCTGCCCATGTTACAGAGGACTGGTTTTGCATGCAAAGACATTAAGTGCAATTGTCTTCATTTGAAGACAGGCTACATTTTCTGTAAAAGTTAAGTCCAAATGTATCAGATTGCATAAAAACAGATTGTGTTCGATTTTTTTCAAAGAAAAAAATGATTTGATACTTAATGGATTGAGATAGGGGGCAAATATGAGTTTTATAAATGAAGCATTACATGAAAAAAAAAACATTAATACTTTAGAAATAATATATTCAATGAATTGGCAGAACGCTTAGAGTCTTTAACCAGGAAACACAGAGCTATATCTTTCAGAGAGGGGGGGTGGAGAATGGATCCATAAAAATAATATGATGAGAAATTGTTCAAGGAACAGAAATGATGAGTTGAGAGCCCACATGTTTACTGTGCCAGGCATTGGACTGGCACTCGACTGGAGTCATCAGATGGGGAGTTATTCGAAATTCCCACCCCTCAGTCGTAACTGTCAGACGACCCATTCCGGGGGGGTAAAGCTCTCATTTTGAGCGAAGTGTCCGCTCTTTAAATTCCACTTACACTCCCCATCCAAATCATTTGCTGCCTGGAGTCATTTCTGGGAAATCCCAAATATGTATTTCTACATTTCTTTTTGATTCTGCCACCATGTGCAGTAACCCAGTACAGCTCTGGACAAAAGTTTTACGTCACCAAGAATTTTAGGATTGAACATCATTTATTAACATCATGTAATCAAAGAAACAACAAAATGATATTGCAAAAATCTTCCTGAAGCCATAATAATTCTACAGTATTTAATGTTAGATTTTGAAATGTCACATTTTTAAATTTTTTTGTTAAGCATCTAGAAAACTACCGGTATGCAATTCGATATGAGTGCAAAGAAGAGCGACCAGAATTATTCCGGGTTTAAAAGGCATGTCATACGCAGACAGGCTAAAAGAATTGAATCTGTTCAGTCTTGAACAAAGAAGACTACGCGGCGACCTAATTCAAGCATACAAAATTCTAAAAGGTATTGACAGTGTCAACCCAAGGGACTTTTTCAACCTGAAAAAAGAAACAAGGACCAGGGGTCACAAATGGAGATTAGACAAAGGAGCATTCAGAACAGAAAATAGGAGGCACTTTTTTACTCAGAGAATCGTGAGGGTCTGGAATCAACTCCCCAGTAATGTTGTTGAAGCTGACACCCTGGGATCCTTCAAGAAGCTGCTTGATGAGATTTTTCGATCAATAAGCTACTAACAACCAAACGAGCAAGATGGGCCGAATGGCCTCCTCTCGTTTGTAAACTTTTTATGTTCTTATGTTCTTATATTATCGTAACATTATTCAACAGGGTTCATTTGACTTCATGAAGCAAAATTGAATTCTATAGGGTGATGCAAAACTTTTGGCCAGAGCTGTACACCAAAACTGACAAGACAGATGGGATTCCTTCTCAAGCTTTGCTTCTTATTGAATAATGACAACCCCTTATTATTTATTATATACAGTCGAAGTGTACATTTAACACCCAAATAATCCCTTGAAATACTGTTGTTATTATTATTAGTAGTAGAACAACACATTGTCGTCTCAGTAATGTACCTAACAGCTCAGTCAACTGAGCAGAAAACTGTTTTGAACTGTTTTAAATATCTTGTGATTCAGGATTCATTCCTGCGATTCATTCACAAAAACAGAGAGGCATCAAACGTTGAAAAAAAAAAAATCAGCAGCTGTTCAAACACCAGCAGTAAAAAAAAAAAAAAAAAAAAGAAATGCTGTAAACACTCAGAGGAGCCAAAATGTGTATGAGTAATTTACAGAGAGTACTCATTTCTCAAACAAAAACAACATTATAATCCCCCTCTGACCTCTGTGTACTTAGAAAATACTATGAGTTCCATTTAACAGCATAAGCATAGACTTTCAGGGGGAGTGTGTCACACTGAGACCGGCAGCAGATTTGAAAGATTCTTCTAAAAGATTGCAAATAAATAAAACCCTCAGTGTTAACCCTTTCCACTTAATAAACATAACAGAGCTGCCCTCAAAAATAAAAGCTTCTCGAAGATGGCATGCCGTGTCTTCAGTAATGTGTTCTTGTTCTTTGTGTCAGCCATCACATGACGTCATACAGCTCTTTAAAGCCACCATTTGGGCTCGGTAGAGCTCTCAGAATCAAGTCTAACCTCCAAGTGCATCAGGTACACCAGAGAACTGCATAGATTGTTGAGAATCTGTTCACGCATCACAGTTTTGTTGTTGTTTTTTTTTTTTTTTTTTTTTTTTTAATAACTGTGTTGGGAATTGTGTTTTAACTATTGAGAAAAACAATTATACGGTACTAGAAAAAAGTCTCTTATTAACTCGCCAACCACTAGGAGGCTATCTAGTACACATAGCTGCATTATGAGCTCCCCTCATTCCAAACCTAGATGTCTTATTTTTGTCATTTTAACAAGCAGTGGTTGACCAATGCTAATGCATTTCCTAGGATGAATAATTTGGGGGTTAAAAGCCCAGCTGAAGAAGCAGGGTCATGGTCTCTAAAATTTTGCAATCAAAACGGACATTCTCTAATCTCTACTATTAAAGTGAGACAGGACACGGTTCCATTTGTAATGGTTAACAACTTTGTAATCAATCCAGTCTTCTGCATGTCCTTCATGCTGTCACTTAGCGCTGCTTTGATCAAAGCTCCAAGTCATTGAAGAGAGGCTTGTGCTGCTCAAGGAGCTCAGTGCTGTGGGAGTGACGGCTGCCAAACGATGGCACATCTACAGAAACATGAAAGCTTAAACAGTCTAATAAATAACATTCACTTATAGTCCGGTTTAAACAGTGATGGGAACTCCTCTGTCTTTGACTGAGCACAAAACACGGACCAGCTTTGAGATGTTCATACATTGTTTAATATGCCATTAAAGTTTGGATGAGTTCTGCAGCAATGCCAGTCTTCCAAAGGGTAACTTATTGATAAGACTCCCCTCTTTTTGTATCAGAGAGGAAAAGGAGATGGCTCTGTTTTACTACAGGCTGGAGTTAAAGGCTGGCAGTGACAATTCCATTCAAACTCATAAAGGGTATTCTTTTTTCTTTTGCATGTTTTATTTTAATACAGTATGTAATGTTTCATGGTTGCTCCTCTACGGTGATGAGCTGACCTTTAAATACCTTCCATAGTGGAAACGTCTTGTTCAGGGGTATTGAGTGACCAGGAACCCCGATACTCCCTTGGTACAATCTAGAACTGTAGAATTTTAAAGACAAGCCTGTTAAATGAAAGAAATCCAAGCCAGCCACAGCCAAAGACCGAGCTGCAGCAAATGAAACAATCAATTTGAATCAAGCCAAGGAGGCACAGGAAAATACCTACCACATTACTGGAAAATAAACCAGTGATCAGGGGTATTCATCAATGTTCAATTAAACCGTGCATTATTATTGTTATTATTATTATTATTATTATTATTGTAACTCACTTTTTTTGTTCAGTAGATTCTGCCATTTCTTATCACAAAGCCAATACAAAAGAAAGAGCTTTAATCCAGAAACATGCAAGGGCTGGCTTGCTGTGAGATGCTTCTCCAAGGGTGATTAATCAATTATTGAATATTTAATTGAGGTCCACAAAATAAAAGCCATGGCGATCAACAACCAGTTAATATATTTATTATATTTTCCCATGGTTATCAGTTTTTGTTTTTTTACCATGCACACCTGTACTATTCTTGTATGTGTTTTACAGTGATGTAACTATGCTTTTACCATTGTATTCTGCACTAAACTATCATAAGGGTTATGAAATATGTTTTTCACATTTATAGTCATGTATTCATTATAATAACAGGCCACGGTAATATAATGTTATAGACTCTGCAACTAAGGTATACTGTAAAAAAAAAAAGTATGTTGCATATGGCTTGTACAAACAATAACTGCTAGGGTCCTGGCAAAAAGTAGAGATGGTTGGCTAGAAAATGTGTTGTTTTTTTTTTTTTCATTTTGTGGTTCTTTAAAAAGGAATGAACGATAACTGGACATGTCTGCTAGATGTTTTGACAAGTAATTGTTGAAAAATAAAAAACAACAGAAAACAGACTTATAAACTGCAGATGCACTTAGTGTGCAATCTGTACTTAATTAAAATGAGGGAATTTATTAGGCTTCCTGAAAGGAAGCAGGGGGAGGGGAAAACAAACTGAAACCAAAATGAATCAGTGCATTGCTTAACCAAACTGGATGTGAGTTAACACCACGGCATGCACGTTACTTGACAGTGCTCTGTTAAGCATTACAGCCATGGGCTTCCAAGCCGGTGACTGCAGCATTAGTCACAGGCAAACCTTCTGGAGATCAAACAGAGAGCTGGGGTCTGAGTATGAGTCAGCTGTGCAATTGTCACTGGGCAAATATTGTGAACAAGACTCCCTGCCTCCTGCGCCCCAGCTTACACACTTTCACTGCTCCTCCACTCAACTCTGCAGCTCTCTCCCACCTCTGCACTGCTGCCAGTCACAGGACATATTAATCACTCCTATTATGTGTGTGTGTTCGGTATGGTGGGGCTGCACTTTCTGTGATACTCTTTCAGAGCTGCTGCCAGCACACCTTGGTATTTTCTCTTTGTTTTTCCGAAGAAGATAACCAAGCATGCTGATCCTTAATAAACTGACCTTACTGGAAATCTGTTTCCTGTTTCCAGTGTGTATGAGGCACAGGGATGGTCATGTGGAGTTGAATCATTTTTTCAAATGTTAAACATTTTAAATATTTCCTATTCTAAATGGAATGTGTCCATTGTCAGAGATATGCATGTGAAATGAAGAGGCAGCTGTCATGTCTTTAGGGTACAATGTGTTGTGTCTATAGGGTACAATGTGTCATGTCTATACTGTACAATGTGTTATGTCTATAGGGTAATACAATGTGTTGTGTCTATAGGGTAGTACAACGTGCCATGTCTATAGGGTACAATGTTTCGTGTCTATATGGTACAATGTGTCATGTCTATATGGTTCAATGTGTCTTGTCTATAGGGTACAATGTGTCATGTCTATAGAGTAGTACAATGTGTCGTGTCTATAGGGTAATTCAATGTGTTGTGTCTATAGGGTAGTACAATGTGTCGTGTCTATAGGGTAGTACAATGTGTCGTGTCTATAGGGTAGTACAGTGTGTCGTGTCTATAGGGTAGTACAATGTGTCATGTCTATAGGGTAGTACAGTGTGTCGTGTCTATAGCGTAGTACAATGTGTCATGTCTATAGGGTACAATGTGTCGTGTCTATAGGGTAGTACAATGTGTCATGTCTATAGGGTACAATGTGTCGTGTCTATAGGGTAGTACAATGTGTCATGTCTATAGGGTACAATGTGTCGTGTCTATAGGGTACAATGTGTCGTGTCTATAGGGTAGTACAATGTGTCGTGTCTATAGGGTACAATGTGTACAGTGTAAGGATGTTTATTCAGCCAGGCACCTAGTGAGCTCAGGCGGATACCTGCAGGGCTGGCCTCTGTCCTTCAGAGGCCGGTAGCTCGCTGACATCGCTTTTTAGTTCCTGGATGTAGAAGAAGCTTGGTTGTGGGATCGGAGGACGCACACTGAAGCTGTGTGGGGAATTACTGCAGTGAGGGGAAAAAAATAACTTGACATTCCAAATTGGGGTAAAAACAAAAACCATGGATGCCCCTCGTTTCAGGCAAGGGTTCAGATGAAAGTGTGACTGGGATTGCCATAGCTCAAATGAGATCTTACACTCCGCCTTTCCACACTCCGAGCTCACCAATGCGGAACACAGGTGGAACGGGTGAGTGAAATGTGGAACAGAACACTTCCAGTCAGCTTTTGGAAGCACCTGTCACAGTTTAAAAGATGTCAATCTGGGTGGGAAAGCTTGGTTTGCAAAAGTCTTAGCAATTAAGACAATATAGACAGCTATGGCCAAAGGCTTTGCATCCCCCTATAGAATTAACATGAAATAGTGTATTGTTATTATGGCTTCCGGTAGACTTTTGCAATCTAGGTTTGTAGTTTCTTTGATTAAAAGAAAAAAAATAAAATATCTCAATTATGTTCAAATAGTTTTTGTTTTGTTTTTTTGGTTTAAATTATGTCTCAGTCCTAAAATTCTCGGTGATGCTATATGCTTGGACATAGCGTTATGTACATTGTTAAAAAAAGGGAAAAGTTAAGGAAAGCAGTATTTTTGTCATAGTAAAATGTCAAGTAGAAACTCCTAAAAGAAATCCACATACAGATGAATGGTGTTGTGTTGCAGAGCTGTGTGCTGAGGCTGACAAGGAGCTTGATAGATATGCTGAAACCCGGGGCTTTACCCACAACTACAATGCTGCTGTATTCTGAGGCCGTACTTTGCACCACCAACCAGCACTTTACTCAGCTCTAATAAGCTGCATGTGTTTCGCATTGGATCTGTGTTTGATTAATGCTAACCTTCAATTAGGAGCCCTTGGATTGGGATGTCATTAGTGTGAACTGAATGCAGAACAGATCAAGACAAATGTAGTGCGCTGTGACAGCTCTGAACCCCACAGAGATTTCATGCAGGATATGGCTTTCACTTGCACAACAATATTGGAATTTGCAAGCACTTGCCAGATGTTCGCAGCTCGATGCAAAGCCTCATTGTAAACCTACCAAGTAGGTGGTCACCTGTGACATTGTAGAAACGCTTCAGCATGGATTCTTTCATGCTTTGTAATGTAGATACATTTGTTTCAAATAAGCAATGAAGTTCTTTGAAGTGCAGGTCCTGTACAAGTGTTTTTTTCGGACTTGCCATTCATTGTGCATCTGCACACAGCATTATTGGAATATGTTTCCCAATGTAGACACGTGCAGGTATAGTAGCTGTCATGCAGGCAGAAATATGAACTACGTGCAATTATAATAATGAACCGTTCGAATCGGGCTGCTGTTGATGTCCATAATTTTTTGCAAACTGTTATGATTTAACTGTCCTGCAGGTGACGCTGGTGTATATAGTATTGATTAGGTGGAGGTGAAGGAAGGTGGGTAGGCCATGTGGTTAAAGTAAAGAACTGTGAGCCAGGAGATGTCATATCAGAGCTCCACGGAGAGGGGTTGATATCTTTAGCAACTTTGGGGACATATGAAAGTGCATTGACATCCATTCATTGACATTTATCTTGGGAATCCTTTTCAGGACACTTCATAGCATATGTTACTCTGTACAGGATGTTGATGTGTGTCATGATCATCACCTGTTTTTTCTTCATACTGACAGCTCTGATTTTGAATTTGCAGCGGGGGCTGGAGAGGTATGTTATTGACATACTTGGTTTAAGACCCTTACCCTAACTGAGCGCTGTTTTATTGCAGATGCACGGACCTTGTCCTGAAAGCTTCACTAGGGACACAAAGGAGCATGTAGCAGCCTCCATAGAAAGATGAACGCACATTTGTTTCTTATTAGAATATTTGTATTATTGTTGACGCCAGCACAAATCTATAAGGTTGCAGTTCAAACATAGAAGCTCGCTGGTTTGCAGTTTACAGCTGTGGGAGATTACAGCAATCCTTCCCAGTCGCGACGTACCTGCAAATCCGACTAGAGTCTGTCATGTCCAATCAGACAAGCCCTCTCATCCCAGCATGGAGCCACGGAACAACTGTACAATATGTATTAATTCCCGTGGCAGCGATTATAATCATGGGAATCACAGGATTACTGGTAAAGCACCAAAAACAACTTGTTTATTAGTTTTTTAAATATAATTCATGCTCTATGTTTTTCTCATGTTTTTTTATTTAACTTTTCAGGCAATATATTTCAGGAGAAAGAAAAGGTAAGAATTTGTATGTTTTTTTTAATGGCGCTGTGGTGTATTGACCTCTAATTATGTGTTTCATACAGTCTGTACCCCAAACAGGGACTGACTACCATCTAAATTCGAGAAACTAAACAAAGCAAGTCAGTCTGATCTCTAAGTTATGAAGATTCATGACAGCAGTAATACATTTGATAAAACAAGATGGTTTGGTCTTACGTCAAGCATCCATACTCTTTTAGGAACAAAAGAAAACTCTACTGATTTTTTTCTGGAACCTCACTAGTTTCTATGGCACTACAATGTTATTTTCCAGCACAACAGTCAGAACATGCAGAAAGCTATATTTCATTTCAAATAAATATACTATATATATATATATATATATATATATATATATATATATATATATATATATATATATATATATATATATTATATATTATATATATATATATCATGTCAGGCTTAAAGGCTGTTTTAAAGAACTCTTGTATCATCTCATTCAAAGCTTTTTGTTTTAACCTAGACAAGCTTCACTCAAATATAGGCACAGACTCAGCTGCTGTATACAAGTTAGATGGCTGATAAAGCCACTTTACAGAGCACAGCCCTGGGAGTTTAAGGACGAAGGAGGCTTTTGTTGTGGCCACTTCCGAAAGATCCATGTGAGGGGCTGAGAGGATCGCCACCACAGTGGGCAGTACAGTCAAACAGGATGACAACTGGAGGAAGAGGAGTAACTGCAAACAGACTTGTGCTCTGTTCAAAATGAATTACAACGGCCCAGCTAGACAGGAAGATTGGGAGGGTTACCAAAAGAGCAGGGACATGTCTGCTAGAGATTTAGCTCTGATGTTGAGAGTTTGAAACAGGCTTGCTGTATCCCCAGACAGTTAGACAGGGCTGCACAGAGCCTGTGAGGGCAGTCCTTGGAGCAGGAGGAAGCATTTACCTTTTTAAAATAACACACAAGGACAGGCTGCTTTTTATACTGCAAAGCGTTCTTGGGTTCGATGAAGGAATGCGTGTTGTCATAGGATCAGACAGTAAAGGGGAATGTCTGCTGGAGGTGGCCAGTGAGTTTTCCCACCAGGGCACAGAAAGCACTATGAGAATCATTGAACCAACAGCAGCAAGCGATGGAGAAAGCATGTCAGACAATGCCTTTCACCCCTGTCAAGCGTCCTGGTGTGTGGTTTTTATGTATATGAGCTATATATCTATCTCTTTTTTAATAGTTAAAAAAAATGACACAAATAATTATTCAGGCAGATGCCATAAATTTCAATATCTGGATTTTGTTACAGTAAGGTCCGATTGTGTAAAAGCAAGTTTCGAGTTAATCTAAATTCTTGATTTTAATTCTTGAAAAAAAATAGAAGATTATGTAACCCTTAACGGTCCATTTATTCAGTGCTTGCCAGGCGGGTCGGGTCCAATTTATTTTCACACACGCTGTTTATTTTTATTTTTTTGTCAGAGTAAAACTGGTTTAAAAGGCATTGAATCGTAAAAGCACACTCAGTTCTGCATCTCCAGCCAAGCCCCACCCCTTGTTCGCTGTATTTTTCACATACCTCTTTATAGACGTGCATACTGATAAATCCTCTCCTGATCACTTCGTTTTATCACCAAACTCCTCAATAATGCGATCCAAGTCATTATTTTATTGCTATAACATCTCAAAAAGCTCTGCAAATATCTGTGATATTCTTTGAGCACTGGATGCAGAAGCAGCTATCTCCTTTGTTTATGTCTGTGTTATCTATGTGGTGTATGGGGCTACGTCCTTTTTTTCAGTTTAATTCAGCTCCTGTCGGTCTCACTCAGCCATTGAAAGGTTTTCTCTATTTTTCCAGAGGACAAACGACTAGAGACCTGTGCTTTACGTCTTTTTGATGATGTCCGACATCGGACTGGAATGGGAAAATTGTAATGTCGGACCTGGTCCGACATAGGACTGCAAAGGGTTAAGCATTATAGATCTGAAAATCCTGTGTTGAAATAATGCAAAAACGGGTATCAAGTAAGGTGTCAGGTGATGGTAATGTACAACATTATAGTACATACTGAGAAAGAGGTTCCCTCCATATGCCAGTATGGTGTGGGGTCACCACCTACGCCAGTACAGGCCTGATACAAAATCACACAATGCACTTATGGTAATGCTTGCAGACAAGCACTATAAAATCAGGTACAAATGTAAGGTATAAACTTATAACCCTTCTTGCCAGCTGGTGAGAAGCAAGTCTGTGAGAAGATTCTGTACCAGCTACTTCTGGACTTCCTCACTAGTATCAGACAAGCCAACATCTCAATCCAAACAGCCACGTGGAGGAAAGAAACAACCTCTGATTGGGATCTCTCTCCACATCCATCAGCTTCCAAGACATCAGGAAAGAAACAACCTCCGATTGGGATCTCTCTCCACACCCATCAGCTTCCAGACATCAGGAAAGAAACAACCTCTGATTATTGGGATCTCTCTCCACACCCATATGCTTCCAGACATCAGGAAAGAAACAACCTCTGATTGGGATCTCTCTCTACAACCGTCAGCTTCCAGACATCAGGAAAGAAACGACCTCTGATTGGGATCTCTCTCCACACCCATCAGCTTCCAGACATCAGGAAAGAAACAACCTCCGATTGGGATCTCTCTCCACACCCATCAGCTTCCAGACATCAGGAAAGAAACAACCTCTGATTGGGATCTCTCTCCACAACCGTCAGCTTCCAGACATCAGGAAAGAAACAACCTCTGATTGGGATCTCTCTCCACAACCGTCAGCTTCCAGACATCAGGAAAGAAACAACCTCTGATTGGGATCTCTCTCCACAACCATCAGCTTCCAGACATCAGGAAAGAAACAACCTCTGATTGGGATCTCTCTCCACAACCGTCAGCTTCCAGACATCAGGAAAGAAACAACCTCTGATTGGGATCTCTCTCCACAACCGTCAGCTTCCAGACATCAGGAAAGAAACAACCTCTGATTGGGATCTCTCTCCACAACCGTCAGCTTCCAGACATCAGGAAAGAAACAACCTCTGATTGGGATCTCTCTCCACAACCATCAGCTTCCAGACATCAGGAAAGAAACAACCTCTGATTGGGATCTCTCTCCACAACCGTCAGCTTCCAGACATCAGGAAAGAAACAACCTCTGATTGGGATCTCTCTCCACAACCGTCAGCTTCCAGACATCAGGAAAGAAACAACCTCTGATTGGGATCTCTCTCCACAACCGTCAGCTTCCAGACATCAGGAAAGAAACAACCTCTGATTGGGATCTCTCTCCACACCCATCAGCTTCCAGACATCAGGAAAGAAACAACCTCTGATTGGGATCTCTCTCCACAACCGTCAGCTTCCAGACATCAGGAAAGAAACAACCTCTGATTGGGATCTCTCTCCACAACCGTCAGCTTCCAGACATCAGGAAAGAAACAACCTCTGATTATTGGGATCTCTCTCCACACCCATATGCTTCCAGACATCAGGAAAGAAACAACCTCTGATTGGGATCTCTCTCCACACCCATCAGCTTCCAGACATCAGGAAAGAAACAACCTCTGATTGGGATCTCTCTCCACAACCGTCAGCTTCCAGACATCAGGAAAGAAACAACCTCTGATTGGGATCTCTCTCCACAACCGTCAGCTTCCAGACATCAGGAAAGAAACAACCTCTGATTGGGATCTCTCTCCACAACCATCAGCTTCCAGACATCAGGAAAGAAACGACCTCTGATTGGGATCTCTCTCCACAACCATCAGCTTCCAGACATCAGGAAAGAAACAACCTCTGATTGGCATCTCTCTCCACAACCGTCAGCTTCCAGACATCAGGAAAGAAACAACCTCTGATTGGGATCTCTCTCCACAACCATCAGCTTCCAGACATCAGGAAAGAAACGACCTCTGATTGGGATCTCTCTCCACAACCATCAGCTTCCAGACATCAGGAAAGAAACAACCTCTGATTGGCATCTCTCTCCACAACCGTCAGCTTCCAGACATCAGGAAAGAAACAACCTCTGATTGGGATCTCTCTCCACACCCATCAGCTTCCAGACATCAGGAAAGAAACAACCTCTGATTGGGATCTCTCTCCACAACCATCAGCTTCCAGACATCAGGAAAGAAACGACCTCTGATTGGGATCTCTCTCCACACCCATCAGCTTCCAGACATCAGGAAAGAAACAACCTCTGATTATTGGGATCTCTCTCCACACCCGTATGCTTCCAGACATCAGGAAAGAAACAACCTCTGATTGGGATCTCTCTCCACAACCGTCAGCTTCCAGACATCAGGAAAGAAACAACCTCTGATTGGCATCTCTCTCCACAACCGTCAGCTTCCAGACATCAGGAAAGAAACAACCTCTGATTGGGATCTCTCTCCACACCCATCAGCTTCCAGACATCAGGAAAGAAACAACCTCTGATTGGGATCTCTCTCCACAACCATCAGCTTCCAGACATCAGGAAAGAAACGACCTCTGATTGGGATCTCTCTCCACAACCATCAGCTTCCAGACATCAGGAAAGAAACAACCTCTGATTGGCATCTCTCTCCACAACCGTCAGCTTCCAGACATCAGGAAAGAAACAACCTCTGATTGGGATCTCTCTCCACAACCGTCAGCTTCCAGACATCAGGAAAGAAACGACCTCTGATTGGGATCTCTCTCCACAACCATCAGCTTCCAGACATCAGGAAAGAAACGACCTCTGATTGGCATCTCTCTCCACAACCGTCAGCTTCCAGACATCAGGAAAGAAACAACCTCTGATTGGGATCTCTCTCCACACCCATCAGCTTCCAGACATCAGGAAAGAAACAACCTCTGATTGGGATCTCTCTCCACAACCATCAGCTTCCAGACATCAGGAAAGAAACGACCTCTGATTGGGATCTCTCTCCACAACCATCAGCTTCCAGACATCAGGAAAGAAACAACCTCTGATTGGGATCTTGCTACACCCGTCAGCTTCTAGACATCAGGAAAGAAGAAACAACCACAGAGCATCTGAGCTATAAAAACATGCCGCACTGACATGCTTCACAGGGATCTAATTAGTTCTGTGGGGCTGATGGGAAATCCAGGGTGCCTGGGGGACAGGATAATAAAAAAAAACCTACAACATTTTACACTGATAGAAGCGTTTAGAATTCACACGCCTTACCATTGTCCCTGTGAAGCAGAAAACGATTGAGCTAAGTTTCACATACGATGCAAAGGAAAAGATACACAGATGAGCATGAAATGTTTGCATATTGTAAACTATATCAGTTGACTTAAAAATATCCACTTTCAAGCCAGCAGCCATTATCCAAAAAAAGACACTATAAAGGAGAAGTGCTATCTGAATTTTTTTCTAAAAAGACGACTATACGTGGAGTTGACACCCAGTCAGGATATCTGCCCAGAAGGATATGCGCATCTCTTATTTCCTGATAAAAAACAGGGATTGAGCTTCAATGTTTACTAATCGCAAAGGTGAATATTTGTGCATGCTACTTACACAACAGAAAGTGTCAAACAACCTGCCAAACTGTTTTTTGTTTATTTTTAACTGTAGATATTTTTTTCCTTTACCCATTAATTTTTTCCCCCAGTTCCTTCCCATCCTCCACCCATCCCCTTGAGAATTCTGGCATTGATATATAGACCACTAGGAGGCTCAGGAAGACTGCACTGAAGTCAGATTGTTCTCTGTTCCGAAATGTCTAGTGATTGTCATGACACATATTTCTGCAAGACGCCTGCCCGGAGGTAGCTTTCAAGTTGTGTGTGCTTCTGGGAATTCCCCCTGGAATCTTTACTACGGTATTATAGAGGCATGTTTTTTACAGTTTTGCATTTAAAATTAGGCTCGTTCAATGAGGCTTGTTATGGTTCTTCCCTTACAGCAACCCAAAAGAGTTGCCTTCCGCATGGATGCGGCTTACAGGAAGGATCTCATCAAGGATCTGGACACACACTGTTGAGTTCATTACACAAAGGAGCAGGAGAGCCAGGTCTTTTCATAGAGGATGTGAAGCATCCTGTTATTAACAAAACCGATTCACCAAAAAACGAAAATACTACACGTTTTCCTTTCCATCTCAAGCTCACACAATTGAAGCTCCAGGTTTATTGTTTGTAAATAGCTCAGCTTGAGACAATGGTTCTGTTTATGTGAATCCTGTGCCAGTGCCAGGTCGCCTTGTTGCAATTCTACAAAAAAAGATTGAAAAAAAGTGTAAACTGAAGAATACACTAGCTAAAAAGTGTTCTTGACAGAGAGGTAAGGAGCCAGATTTCTCATATTTCTCTGCATAGAAAGACCACCTTTAACTGGGGCCCATTATAATCTCCATACATGCTCCACCCTGGGATGTTTTGGGCAGTCGTGCAGAATGATGTGCACTTGTACTAAGGACAGGGTTGAAAAAAAAAAAATCTGAACGTATTCCACATGACAAATGAATGGCAGTTGGATTGAAAAGGATTTGATTGCTTTGATGTGGGCCAAGATCAAGCCGCACATTCAGAGGGGGTGAAAGGTCAGCTACATTGAGGTGGGTCACCTTTTCCACGCAGGGTGGCACGTTAATCTAGAATTCCAGCGAACATTGTACAAAAACCAGGAATGTGAACTCTGTCTGCCTTTCTTGCTCTGATTTTATGGCTTGGGGACAGGGCCCCGTTGCTCCCAGGAGAGCTGCACAGCCTGTCAGGTTGCAGTGGTCCACATGATTGGAGACTTCCATTGTCCTGTCCCAGTGCTGTCCAGGGAGGATTCATCCAGTGTACTCATGTGCGCTGGACGGGGAAGATCGGAGAGGGAGGACGATGAAACATGTCTTAGTGCACTTGAACTGAACACATTCTTTTGTAATGGAAGTTTACTTGACTGAGCCTTTCATAAATGAAGCTGCTTGAAGAAGGATGTAAAATCAACTATCTCACCTTCCAGCGTATAACCTGTCTAGTTACATAGGAGTCTGGTCTCCGTGTTCCTATTATCATAAGCCATTGGACGCAATTCTTCATCCCTATCCTGTCGAAAGCCTTGGATGTACGTGGGTTGTAACTGATGGACGATGTATGTATCCTTGCGACGGCATCAGCTGTTCCCTGTCTACAAAAAAACCTAACGATCCCCAGCGCGGTACGAAGAATTGGTGACTTCAAGACTGATAGCATGCCAGTTGAGAGTAGGAGTTAAATGTTAGAGCTTTTAGTTTCCCCCGACAGTTGTTGCTGATTGCAGGATCATGGGCTATGCCAATTTACCCGACGTGTTCGGAACTTACTCTTTTGTGAAATCAAGATCTAATCGTGTATTGCTCAAGGTAATCTTGGAAATACATATAGTTTAAAAAAACCTGATTTTTGATTCGTGGTTGGGATCATGTCTGAAACAATGGTGCAAACTTACCATGGTACCCTTTTTTTTTACAAGTGTTTTTTTATTTTAAAAATCCTTGCAAATCACTCCAAAAAATGACCCAAACGTGCAAGAATTTTGACTTTGGTAATAATAAAAGGTTAGTGGGGGTGCAACTTGATCTGTTCAACTGAACAACCAGATTCAAGAGCAGGAAAAAAAAAAGTGAATTGCGTGGGCACATACACTCGATCCATCGGATAATCTCCGGTAATTACTGTGGTTTTTATAAAGTGCAGGCGTCCAAGGACGTCAAAGCAAGGCGATACATAGTGCATAGGTTAGGGACGAATAGGTAAAATATCATTCTGTGCCATCCAAGTGTTATGTTGAAGACCTTGCCGACCAAACAGAAACGCGGGGCGCAGCAGTCTGCGAAGACTCTTGAGCAAAAAGAAAAGATTAACGAAATGACCGGTTATTTTTGACTGTAATTTTCTGTCGTCTATGGAGTTTTTATCTCGTAACTTGTTGTTTCCTTTGCCCTGGCCAACCTCAATAAACACAAGGTCTTGTTTGTGTTGTTGTGGTGAGCATAATTCCAAGTTTTGAATTTTCATGGAATTGGTTGAATAATACATAGTTTTCATGTTAAAAAAAAAAATCCACAAGCCTTATCAAAGGGTCTTTTTTTGTGACAGGACACAGCTTTAAACTTTCCATTCTGCGTGACAGGCACATGAAAGAACTGTCTATTGGCTCAGCTTTTAACAATAATGCACTGATTTTCCGATTGTAATTTCCCTGCAGTAATACAGTGGCTATGCTCAGTGTGACAGAGTTTCAACATTTTAGGAGTTCTGTGCTGCTGTGTAACTCAACGTTTAAAATAAGAACAAATGCAGATATGAAAAGCAAAGCCAGACAGCAAGAAGGGTTGTATGAATGATTAAAAAAAAAAGCTTTAAATTGACCAAACATGTTTTAACTTTCTTCAATGTTGTTGTTGTTGCAGGAAGTGCTCAGTACTGATGCACACACACTTCATGGGCAGCTCTCGTTGAGATACAGCCTCAGCACATAATGTTGGGACCTGCTACCAGATCTAGTGTGACAAAAACAACAATGAACAATGGAGATTGTGAGGGGTGTGCAGGACCTGGGAGTGGGAGGGGCCACGTATTAAATGGGCGTGGTTATACGGAAATGGGCTGTTAAAGACGCCAGCGAACTGAAAAAAGCTTTTTTAAAAGGTAATGCTCTGTGAGTGGGACCTTGTACATCAAAAAGCAGCCAAAGAACAAAGTCAGTATAGGTGCCAGGTTATTTTGCAGCAATTGTACCAGTTAAACAAAGCTTACTGTGTACTGTATTTTTTATATCAAGGTAATTTCAGAGTGTTCTTTTGAGGACTGAGCCTATAGGCCAGTTGTCCCACAAGAACTCCTCACCTCGGTATGATCCGCGTGCACAGTACGACGAGTTGTTATTTAGTCCAAAGTATTGATATCCAACCGAGGAGGTAGAGTGTTACCCAATAGTAAGGACTTCCTAACAAAGTGACTCCTGTGTGTCCAACTTGTCAGACAAATCAACTTATGTTATGATTTTTTTGGATAATCCTGTGGAGCCGTCTGCCCCTACAGAACCAGGATATGAAGTCCTCCTGATAAAGGGTAAGAACTCTTTCGTACTCCCATCCCAAGAAGAAATGTGTCTCTCACTCAGGCTCCCATACCTTACCTACAATGTATCCGGTACAACACTTCCAGTGACTGTTGCCGACCGTACTTGTTGCGCGCGACTCAAGTAATTGTGTATCCGACGCGCCTAATATTAGACGGCACGAGTATCGATTACACCAAACGGTGTAGATCCGAAGTTGTCGGCTCCTCAGGACAAGCTTTGTCGTCAAAACAGAACGTGTACCGACATCTCGCCGTGGCTTGTTCTGTGCCAGTACCAAACTGCATCACTCTACATGAGCTGGATAAGCCAAGCTCCTCTATGGCAGCTCTGCACTAGAACAGGCAACCCAAAGTTTTTCTCAAGTCACATTCCTAATTACTTTCTAGGTAGAAAAGTAATATAAATATGAAAAAAGGAGACACCTTGCTACAGATAATAATTGGTAGAGAAAAGTATTGTGAAGGTGCTGAGCTAAATGTTAATACTGTGGGGTTTCCAGTAAGCTGCCAGAGGCTGAGGCGGCTCTACTAGGCATTGAATGATTCATATACTCTTAAATCCTCTAACTCCAGGACAGCATGGTTCAGCTGGTGCAGTCTGAGCTGCAGTACTGCACCCCAAGGGGGTATGAACCTGCGTCAGGGGGCTAATAAATTGACCACGTATTCCATTTTTAAAATGGTGCCACTTGTGAAAGCGAACATGGAAACGGCTCCCCAAGGAAGCTGGTTCTTTTATTGAGGAAGTTATCAAGTGGTGCAGTAGACCTATGCAAATGAGTTCTGCTGTAAAGAAACATGACAGCCCTGGAACACACTGTGCATCACCAACCAGAATATGCAACACAGAGGAAACAGGAGTGTGCTGTAAACAAACACGACAGCCCTGGAACACATTGTGCATCACCAACCAGAATATGCAACATAGTGTAAACAGAATTATGTAAACTTTAATGACATACCAGCATCATTTTCAAAAGAGTCATAATAAATGTATTTGTTTAACATTATTTTGATCGATGACAATGTAATGTTCATATTTGGTTGTAACTTCTGGCCCTTTCCCTTTTAAGAACACAAACACATTTGCTGCCTGGTATTTAGTGATCTAACTCAGGTTTTAAAATCTGTTTTGCAACTTCCAGTAGTGTCCTTACACTTGGCCATGTTTGCAAACTGTTCACAATATTGTGTTTACATTGATCTTGCTGTCCAGAAAGGTGGTGATGTAATGTGTTGTAAACCTTGCCTTTGATTTCCTCTAGATTTCTACAGTACCTTCCTCTATGAATTGTAAAAACATACAAACTGAATGAGTAACATGACCAGAGTTACAAAGTATAAATGATCAAGACAGGGAGCGCTGCTATCCTGCCCCTTGGTACAATGAAAGGCGAGGCCAAATGCCAAAGAATGTAGTGTGAAAATATGTAGAATATTGACTAGTCTAAGCTTTTATAAATAATCTATTGCATGAGTTACCTAATTAATTCAAGCAGAACATGATCAGAGGTGGCCTGTAAATGTTCTTGTTCTTAAATAGATGATGATGAGCAGAAACTGAGTTATTCTGAAAAGATGCATGCAATGTTTCAATGTAATTGTAAGTCTTTATGGTGTGGTATTTGCTATTTTGGTAATATCTCAAATTTTTGTTTTAAACTTATGATGATCTCCAATAAATAAATATAATAAAAAGATCTGCTGGGATAAAAATGTAAAAAATAAAGCAACAACACATTAGACAAAAGACAAATGTGGAACAAACAGAAGGCATGAAAATAGTTAAGACTAAAACAAAATCCTACT
>NC_054541.1:48564985-48591623 GCF_017654505.1 Polyodon spathula | reverse complement strand
AAAAAAAAAAAACAACCTACAGAGGAATGTTGCATTCTGCCCCCTCCATTACATTACAAACATTTACTATTACAGTTTTAAATTACAAAGCATCTGATTCTTCACAGACTTGATTAAAAGTCTCCAACATCAGATCTCTTTGTGTCTTTGTCGGTCATGTTTGCTGTGTTCTATTCAGCGCTATCACTGTAGGCTACTGCTTGTAAGTGCATCCTGCTAAGAGATCACTTGAACCAAGATGCTTCTCTATGGGGTAGATTCAGTTAAGAAGCACATTTACTTGTTCTAGGCTACTATTCAATATTTTGTACTTGGCAAATGTCTGCTACCATTGCTATTACAGTGAATTTTGGAAATAAAATGTCATGATTAATTATTGTGTACGTTTGCAATAATATATAATATATAACAGGATATATAATACTCAGGAAAATAAATACAGTTGTAGTTTGCAATCTCACTGAGCATGAGCAACAGCAGTGGTTCCTAGCTCGGTTAACCAACATTGACTGCGATTTTATAAATACAATTGCCCAGCTTAACAAGCATAATGAACTCCATCTATGGCCTTCCTGAAGGCATAAACCATATGAAAATAATACTATAGCATTACACAGTACTGCCAGAAAATATACCATACAAAGATGTTATACTTCATGGTAAGGTATGAAGAACCCTTAGCATTATACAGAGGTAGTGACTGAGAACTGAACCCCGATTTCCGGGTCTTTTATATTACTCAGCTCAGTCAGCTACAGGTGAAAGAGATTACACCTTGATGAATGTTAAAGGACTTGGACAAACTAAGCTGGATGACATTTTTTTTTTCCTATTGTCTCTCTGTGTGTTGCCTGCATTTGCCAATGCCTCTCTGTACAGTTTTAGGATACACTGCTTTCCAATATCCCCAGGTTTAGTAGTTCCCCTCATTGGCAATAATATTGTGCACTGTTGTTATTTTGTTTTCATATGCTAATACCTTTATCAACAGTCCTTAGGGAATTCTGCCACCAACAGGCAAAGTATTTGACCTTACAAACAAAATGACCTGCAATGGGAAATCAAGTGGAAAAAAGGTTTTCATCTGTTGAAGAAAACAGTGTTAAATACGGTTTCATCGCAACGTCACTGTACTGTGGTTACATATCACATGCAGTTCTACTGGTGTTTCTAGATATGTACACATGTCTAATGTACGTTTGTTTTTTGGTGTGAACTTGCAATACGCACCTTACTAGCTCTGCATCATCAGGGTGGGGCCCTAGCTTTGGCTATACAATCATGCAACTAAATGCCCATTTATATTTTAGTTTGTGGACAAAAGATAAATACCCCTTAGCAGACACTTTTTCTTTGTCGACAGATTGCTTAGTAAATAACTTTAAAAAAAAAGTTTACGCAATGAGGTGAAATCGAGTTTTTAAAGAGATAAAATGTTTGTTCATTTTACAAAACTAAAACCAAACAAGTAAGTCATGTATTCCAATTTTTCTCATGTAACATTTACATGCTTTAACATTTACATGCTTTAAAAAACAGTAGGAGTTAATTAAAGACTAGAAGCAACATTTTAAAAATATGGCCCATTATGGCTTAACTTGATAGCATCCGTTGAGGCCAGCACTCAAAATGAGGTCAACATGACATCTTTATATTTGAGAATGTTATAGGTACTTATGTTTGGAAAGCTGTTAATGAAACGCTTGCTGAACTGTAGTAGGACCACAAGACCTTTGGACAGATTCATCAAGCTTTTGCTCCACTGATAAGTTTGCACTTTCTAAAATTAACTTACAGGTATTCAGAAAACTACAAATAAAACACATTTAGGGACCATTACATGGACTGTAGTTGTCTCGTCACAGTTTTGCACGCTAGCATTATTAAGAGTGCTGCACCCTTTACACCAGAGCAAATACTTGGTAAATCCAGTCGTTTGTACCATAACGCTATTGCACGGGTCAGTAAGCGGAGTGTGGTGGGCCGATGGGGTCCTAGCCCTCCCTGGCGCTGACGCGGGGCTCTGCCAGCGAGCTGTGGATGATGCCTGTGATGGAGTCCACGCCTTCTCCCTCCAGGAAGGTGCGGTGGTCCCCATCAATGACATGGACAGAGACCTTCCCGTCACACACCTGTGGAAATGCAAGCCAGAGACGCCGTGTTAGTATTCCCACTGTCACCTAGTGTCTGATCGCTCTAACTTAGACCAAGGTTAACAGAACAAATTCTAACCTTTTTTTAATGATATAAAAGTGAAAAATACCCTAGACAGGTGTTTGATCACAGTTGTGCCTTCAACTTAGTCAGTATTGTGTACTACACAAGAGAGCAGCTGAACACAAGAACACGTTGGGCTAGATTCTTAAAGCGATTTACTCCATTTCATGAGCGCGATTTTTTTCAGAAAGGCAAAACCAACCCCCGTAAAGTTACCAAACCAGAACAAACCCTTCAGACGGGCTTGTTATTCATATAAAGTGGTGTCTTATTTTAGAATTATAATCAGTGTTTTAGAGTTAATAGACAATCTAGCTCATTCATCTATTCTTAGTCAGTCTAAATTCGTGACCGCCAGTGCTAGGCAGGTGTATCTGAAGTACTACCACGGAAAGTTGAACTTGGAGTGCACAGGTTCTGTATTGGAGCACCTGCATGCTTACTCCTGTTGTTGCAGCTGGAGGAACCCAGGAGCACCAGGTGAGAAAAGAACTATTCAATCAAAACCAACCAAGAACCTGTCATCCCTGGTTAAATACTATAAAATCAGCCAAAAGCAAGCAAGCCAGCTGCAAACACAGCAGTTCCTCCCTCCAGCTCTCACCTCGTGGAGCCGGTAGTCTCCCCCCAGCTTGTCCCCATACTCGCTGCTGGTCTTGGCCCTCAGCAGGGTGACGTTGCCGTGGTACTTGCTGGCTGGAACGTACTGGTCGGCCGCTTTCAGCTTGTAGTAGAAGGAGGAAGCGGCGAAGCGCAGGGAATCTCGGCTCATGCTCTTGTGGCTGGCTGTGATGAGGTCCACGGCGATGTTGACGCGAGACTTAAGTACAGTATTTTATGTTATATTTTGAAATGTCACATTTTTCAATTTGTTAACAATTCGTGACTGTTATGGCAATACGTAAAGATACTCCGTTTCGTTCGCGGTCTTAATAGGCCCAAATTTTCTGTACATGTTCGGTCTGTCGATTTCTCTAACTAGACAGTAGAACTTGTTCTTCTGAGCGGGCGACCAAATTCAAGCATACAAAATTCTAAAAGGTATTGACAATGTCGACCCAAGGGACTTTTTTTAACTGAAAAATGAAACAAGGACCAGGTGTCACAAATGTAGTTTAGAAAAAGGGTCATTCAGAACATAAAATAGGAGGTACTTTTTTACACAGGGAATTGTGAGGTGGAATCAACTCTCCAGTAATGTTGTTTAAGCTGACACCTTGGGATCCTTCAAGACGCTGCTTGAAAATAGGAGGCACTCTTTTACTCAGAAAATCGTGAGGGTCTGGAATCAACTCCTCAGTAATGTTGTTGAAGCTGCAACCCTGGGATCCTTCAAGAAGCTGCAAGATGAGATTTTGGGATCTTATAAGCTAATAAAAACCAAACATTATTCAAGATGGGCCGATGGCCTCCTCTCATTTGTAAACATTGATATGTTCGTATAGGGTGATGCAAAACTTTTGGCCAGAGCTGTACACCAAAACTGACAAGACAGATGGGATTCCTTCTCAAGCTTTGCTTCTTATTGAATAATGACAACCCCTTATTATTTATTATATACAGTCGAAGTGTACATTTAACACCCAAATAATCCCTTGAAATACTGTTGTTATTATTATTAGTAGTAGAACAACACATTGTCGTCTCAGTAATGTACCTAACAGCTCAGTCAACTGAGCAGAAAACTGTTTTGAACTGTTTTAAATATCTTGTGATTCAGGATTCATTCCTGCGATTCATTCACAAAAACAGAGAGGCACCAAACTTTGAAAAAAAAAATTCCAGCAGCTGTTCAAACACCAGAAGTAAAAAAAAAAAAAAAAAAAAAGAAATGCTGTAAACACTCAGAGGAGCCAAAATGTGTATGAGTAATTTACAGAGAGTACTCATTTCTCAAACAAAAACAACATTATAATCCCCCTCTGACCTCTGTGTACTTAGAAAATACTATGAGTTCCATTTAACAGCATAAGCATAGACTTTCAGGGGGAGTGTGTCACACTGAGACCGGCAGCAGATTTGAAAGATTCTTCTAAAAGATTGCAAATAAATAAAACCCTCAGTGTTAACCCTTTCCACTTAATAAACATAACAGAGCTGCCCTCAAAAATAAAAGCTTCTCGAAGATGGCATGCCGTGTCTTCAGTAATGTGTTCTTGTTCTTTGTGTCAGCCATCACATGACGTCATACAGCTCTTTAAAGCCACCATTTGGGCTCGGTAGAGCTCTCAGAATCAAGTCTAACCTCCAAGTGCATCAGGTACACCAGAGAACTGCATAGATTGTTGAGAATCTGTTCACGCATCACAGTTTGTTGTTGTTTTTTTTTTTTTTTTTTTTTTGTTTAATAACTGTGTTGGGAATTGTGTTTTAACTATTGAGAAAAACAATTATACGGTACTAGAAAAAAGTCTCTTATTAACTCGCCAACCACTAGGAGGCTATCTAGTACACATAGCTGCATTATGAGCTCCCCTCATTCCAAACCTAGATGTCTTATTTTTGTCATTTTAACAAGCAGTGGTTGACCAATGCTAATGCATTTCCTAGGATGAATAATTTGGGGGTTAAAAGCCCAGCTGAAGAAGCAGGGTCATGGTCTCTAAAATTTTGCAATCAAAACGGACATTCTCTAATCTCTACTATTAAAGTGAGACAGGACACGGTTCCATTTGTAATGGTTAACAACTTTGTAATCAATCCAGTCTTCTGCATGTCCTTCATGCTGTCACTTAGCGCTGCTTTGATCAAAGCTCCAAGTCATTGAAGAGAGGCTTGTGCTGCTCAAGGAGCTCAGTGCTGTGGGAGTGACGGCTGCCAAACGATGGCACATCTACAGAAACATGAAAGCTTAAACAGTCTAATAAATAACATTCACTTATAGTCCGGTTTAAACAGTGATGGGAACTCCTCTGTCTTTGACTGAGCACAAAACACGGACCAGCTTTGAGATGTTCATACATTGTTTAATATGCCATTAAAGTTTGGATGAGTTCTGCAGCAATGCCAGTCTTCCAAAGGGTAACTTATTGATAAGACTCCCCTCTTTTTGTATCAGAGAGGAAAAGGAGATGGCTCTGTTTTACTACAGGCTGGAGTTAAAGGCTGGCAGTGACAATTCCATTCAAACTCATAAAGGGTATTCTTTTTTCTTTTGCATGTTTTATTTTAATACAGTATGTAATGTTTCATGGTTGCTCCTCTACGGTGATGAGCTGACCTTTAAATACCTTCCATAGTGGAAACGTCTTGTTCAGGGGTATTGAGTGACCAGGAACCCCGATACTCCCTTGGTACAATCTAGAACTGTAGAATTTTAAAGACAAGCCTGTTAAATGAAAGAAATCCAAGCCAGCCACAGCCAAAGACCGAGCTGCAGCAAATGAAACAATCAATTTGAATCAAGCCAAGGAGGCACAGGAAAATACCTACCACATTACTGGAAAATAAACCAGTGATCAGGGGTATTCATCAATGTTCAATTAAACCGTGCATTATTATTGTTATTATTATTATTATTATTATTGTAACTCACTTTTTTTGTTCAGTAGATTCTGCCATTTCTTATCACAAAGCCAATACAAAAGAAAGAGCTTTAATCCAGAAACATGCAAGGGCTGGCTTGCTGTGAGATGCTTCTCCAAGGGTGATTAATCAATTATTGAATATTTAATTGAGGTCCACAAAATAAAAGCCATGGCGATCAACAACCAGTTAATATATTTATTATATTTTCCCATGGTTATCAGTTTTTGTTTTTTTACCATGCACACCTGTACTATTCTTGTATGTGTTTTACAGTGATGTAACTATGCTTTTACCATTGTATTCTGCACTAAACTATCATAAGGGTTATGAAATATGTTTTTCACATTTATAGTCATGTATTCATTATAATAACAGGCCACGGTAATATAATGTTATAGACTCTGCAACTAAGGTATACTGTAAAAAAAAAAGTATGTTGCATATGGCTTGTACAAACAATAACTGCTAGGGTCCTGGCAAAAAGTAGAGATGGTTGGCTAGAAAATGTGTTTTTTTTTTTTTTCATTTTGTGGTTCTTTAAAAAGGAATGAACGATAACTGGACATGTCTGCTAGATGGTTTGACAAGTAATTGTTGAAAAATAAAAAACAACAGAAAACAGACTTATAAACTGCAGATGCACTTAGTGTGCAATCTGTACTTAATTAAAATGAGGGAATTTATTAGGCTTCCTGAAAGGAAGCAGGGGGAGGGGAAAACAAACTGAAACCAAAATGAATCAGTGCATTGCTTAACCAAACTGGATGTGAGTTAACACCACGGCATGCACGTTACTTGACAGTGCTCTGTTAAGCATTACAGCCATGGGCTTCCAAGCCGGTGACTGCAGCATTAGTCACAGGCAAACCTTCTGGAGATCAAACAGAGAGCTGGGGTCTGAGTATGAGTCAGCTGTGCAATTGTCACTGGGCAAATATTGTGAACAAGACTCACTGCCTCCTGCGCCCCAGCTTGCACACTTTCACTGCTCCTCCACTCAACTCTGCAGCTCTCTCCCACCTCTGCACTGCTGCCAGTCACAGGACATATTAATCACTCCTATTATGTGTGTGTGTTCGGTATGGTGGGGCTGCACTTTCTGTGATACTCTTTCAGAGCTGCTGCCAGCACACCTTGGTATTTTCTCTTTGTTTTTCCGAAGAAGATAACCAAGCATGCTGATCCTTAATAAACTGACCTTACTGGAAATCTGTTTCCTGTTTCCAGTGTGTATGAGGCACAGGGATGGTCATGTGGAGTTGAATCATTTTTTCAAATGTTAAACATTTTAAATATTTCCTATTCTAAATGGAATGTGTCCATTGTCAGAGATATGCATGTGAAATGAAGAGGCAGCTGTCATGTCTTTAGGGTACAATGTGTTGTGTCTATAGGGTACAATGTGTCATGTCTATACTGTACAATGTGTTATGTCTATAGGGTAATACAATGTGTTGTGTCTATAGGGTAGTACAACGTGCCATGTCTATAGGGTACAATGTGTCGTGTCTATAGGGTACAATGTGTCATGTCTATATGGTTCAATGTGTCTTGTCTATAGGGTACAATGTGTCATGTCTATAGGGTGTACAATGTGTTATGTCTATAGGGTAATACAATGTGTTGTGTCTATAGGGTAGTACAATGTGTCGTGTCTATAGGGTAGTACAATGTGTCGTGTCTATAGGGTAGTACAATGTGTCGTGTCTATAGGGTAGTACAATGTGTCATGTCTATAGGGTAGTACAGTGTGTCGTGTCTATAGCGTAGTACAATGTGTCATGTCTATAGGGTAGTACATGTGTCGTGTCTATAGCGTAGTACAATGTGTCATGTCTATAGGGTACAATGTGTCGTGTCTATAGGGTAGTACAATGTGTCATGTCTATAGGGTACAATGTGTCGTGTCTATAGGGTACAATGTGTCGTGTCTATAGGGTAGTACAATGTGTCGTGTCTATAGGGTACAATGTGTACAGTGTAAGGATGTTTATTCAGCCAGGCACCTAGTGAGCTCAGGCGGATACCTGCAGGGCTGGCCTCTGTCCTTCAGAGGCCGGTAGCTCGCTGACATCGCTTTTTAGTTCCTGGATGTAGAAGAAGCTTGGTTGTGGGATCGGAGGACGCACACTGAAGCTGTGTGGGGAATTACTGCAGTGAGGGGAAAAAAATAACTTGACATTCCAAATTGGGGTAAAAACAAAAACCATGGATGCCCCTCGTTTCAGGCAAGGGTTCAGATGAAAGTGTGACTGGGATTGCCATAGCTCAAATGAGATCTTACACTCCGCCTTTCCACACTCCGAGCTTACCAATGCGGAACACAGGTGGAACGGGTGAGTGAAATGTGGAACAGAACACTTCCAGTCAGCTTTTGGAAGCACCTGTCACAGTTTAAAAGATGTCAATCTGGGTGGGAAAGCTTGGTTTGCAAAAGTCTTAGCAATTAAGACAATATAGACAGCTATGGCCAAAGGCTTTGCATCCCCCTATAGAATTAACATGAAATAGTGTATTGTTATTCTGGCTTCCGGTAGACTTTTGCAATCTAGGTTTGTAGTTTCTTTGATTAAAAGAAAAAAAATAAAATATCTCAATTATGTTCAAATAGTTTTTGTTTTGTTTTTTTGGTTTAAATTATGTCTCAGTCCTAAAATTCTCGGTGATGCTATATGCTTGGACATAGCGTTATGTACATTGTTAAAAAAAGGGAAAAGTTAAGGAAAGCAGTATTTTTGTCATAGTAAAATGTCAAGTAGAAACTCCTAAAAGAAATCCACATACAGATGAATGGTGTTGTGTTGCAGAGCTGTGTGCTGAGGCTGACAAGGAGCTTGATAGATATGCTGAAACCCGGGGCTTTACCCACAACTACAATGCTGCTGTATTCTGAGGCCGTACTTTGCACCACCAACCAGCACTTTACTCAGCTCTAATAAGCTGCATGTGTTTCGCATTGGATCTGTGTTTGATTAATGCTAACCTTCAATTAGGAGCCCTTGGATTGGGATGTCATTAGTGTGAACTGAATGCAGAACAGATCAAGACAAATGTAGTGCGCTGTGACAGCTCTGAACCCCACAGAGATTTCATGCAGGATATGGCTTTCACTTGCACAACAATATTGGAATTTGCAAGCACTTGCCAGATGTTGCAGCTCGATGCAAAGCCTCATTGTAAACCTACCAAGTAGGTGGTCACCTGTGACATTGTAGAAACGCTTCAGCATGGATTCTTTCATGCTTTGTAATGTAGATACATTTGTTTCAAATAAGCAATGAAGTTCTTTGAAGTGCAGGTCCTGTACAAGTGTTTTTTTCGGACTTGCCATTCATTGTGCATCTGCACACAGCATTATTGGAATATGTTTCCCAATGTAGACACGTGCAGGTATAGTAGCTGTCATGCAGGCAGAAATATGAACTACGTGCAATTATAATAATGAACCGTTCGAATCGGGCTGCTGTTGATGTCCATAATTTTTTGCAAACTGTTATGATTTAACTGTCCTGCAGGTGACGCTGGTGTATATAGTATTGATTAGGTGGAGGTGAAGGAAGGTGGGTAGGCCATGTGGTTAAAGTAAAGAACTGTGAGCCAGGAGATGTCATATCAGAGCTCCACGGAGAGGGGTTGATATCTTTAGCAACTTTGGGGACATATGAAAGTGCATTGACATCCATTCATTGACATTTATCTTGGGAATCCTTTTCAGGACACTTCATAGCATATGTTACTCTGTACAGGATGTTGATGTGTGTCATGATCATCACCTGTTTTTTCTTCATACTGACAGCTCTGATTTTGAATTTGCAGCGGGGGCTGGAGAGGTATGTTATTGACATACTTGGTTTAAGACCCTTACCCTAACTGAGCGCTGTTTTATTGCAGATGCACGGACCTTGTCCTGAAAGCTTCACTAGGGACACAAAGGAGCATGTAGCAGCCTCCATAGAAAGATGAACGCACATTTGTTTCTTATTAGAATATTTGTATTATTGTTGACGCCAGCACAAATCTATAAGGTTGCAGTTCAAACATAGAAGCTCGCTGGTTTGCAGTTTACAGCTGTGGGAGATTACAGCAATCCTTCCCAGTCGCGACGTACCTGCAAATCCGACTAGAGTCTGTCATGTCCAATCAGACAAGCCCTCTCATCCCAGCATGGAGCCACGGAACAACTGTACAATATGTATTAATTCCCGTGGCAGCGATTATAATCATGGGAATCACAGGATTACTGGTAAAGCACCAAAAACAACTTGTTTATTAGTTTTTTAAATATAATTCATGCTCTATGTTTTTCTCATGTTTTTTTATTTAACTTTTCAGGCAATATATTTCAGGAGAAAGAAAAGGTAAGAATTTGTATGTTTTTTTTAATGGCGCTGTGGTGTATTGACCTCTAATTATGTGTTTCATACAGTCTGTACCCCAAACAGGGACTGACTACCATCTAAATTCGAGAAACTAAACAAAGCAAGTCAGTCTGATCTCTAAGTTATGAAGATTCATGACAGCAGTAATACATTTGATAAAACAAGATGGTTTGGTCTTACGTCAAGCATCCATACTCTTTTAGGAACAAAAGAAAACTCTACTGATTTTTTTCTGGAACCTCACTAGTTTCTATGGCACTACAATGTTATTTTCCAGCACAACAGTCAGAACATGCAGAAAGCTATATTTCATTTCAAATATACATATATATATATATATATATATATATATATATATATATATATATATATATATATATATATATATATATATATATATATATATATATAATCGTGTCAGGCTTAAAGGCTGTTTTAAAGAACTCTTGTATCATCTCATTCAAAGCTTTTTGTTTTAACCTAGACAAGCTTCACTCAAATATAGGCACAGACTCAGCTGCTGTATACAAGTTAGATGGCTGATAAAGCCACTTTACAGAGCACAGCCCTGGGAGTTTAAGGACGAAGGAGGCTTTTGTTGTGGCCACTTCCGAAAGATCCATGTGAGGGGCTGAGAGGATCGCCACCACAGTGGGCAGTACAGTCAAACAGGATGACAACTGGAGGAAGAGGAGTAACTGCAAACAGACTTGTGCTCTGTTCAAAATGAATTACAACGGCCCAGCTAGACAGGAAGATTGGGAGGGTTACCAAAAGAGCAGGGACATGTCTGCTAGAGATTTAGCTCTGATGTTGAGAGTTTGAAACAGGCTTGCTGTATCCCCAGACAGTTAGACAGGGCTGCACAGAGCCTGTGAGGGCAGTCCTTGGAGCAGGAGGAAGCATTTACCTTTTTAAAATAACACACAAGGACAGGCTGCTTTTTATACTGCAAAGCGTTCTTGGGTTCGATGAAGGAATGCGTGTTGTCATAGGATCAGACAGTAAAGGGGAATGTCTGCTGGAGGTGGCCAGTGAGTTTTCCCACCAGGGCACAGAAAGCACTATGAGAATCATTGAACCAACAGCAGCAAGCGATGGAGAAAGCATGTCAGACAATGCCTTTCACCCCTGTCAAGCGTCCTGGTGTGTGGTTTTTATGTATATGAGCTATATATCTATCTCTTTTTTAATAGTTAAAAAAAATGACACAAATAATTATTCAGGCAGATGCCATAAATTTCAATATCTGGATTTTGTTACAGTAAGGTCCGATTGTGTAAAAGCAAGTTTCGAGTTAATCTAAATTCTTGATTTTAATTCTTGAAAAAAAATAGAAGATTATGTAACCCTTAACGGTCCATTTATTCAGTGCTTGTCAGGCGTGTCAGGTCCAATTTATTTTCACACACGCTGTTTATTTTTATTTTTTTTTCAGAGTAAAACTGGTTTAAAAGGCATTGAATCGTAAAAGCACACTCAGTTCTGCATCTCCAGCCAAGCCCCACCCCTTGTTCGCTGTATTTTTCACATACCTCTTTATAGACGTGCATACTGATAAGTCCTCTCCTGATCACTCGTTTTATCACCAAACTCCTCAATAATGCGATCCAAGTCATTATTTTATTGCTATAACATCTCAAAAAGCTCTGCAAATATCTGTGATATTCTTTGAGCACTGGATGCAGAAGCAGCTATCTCCTTTGTTTATGTCTGTGTTATCTATGTGGTGTATGGGGCTACGTCCTTTTTTTCAGTTTAATTCAGCTCCTGTCGGTCTCACTCAGCCATTGAAAGGTTTTCTCTATTTTTCCAGAGGACAAACGACTAGAGACCTGTGCTTTACGTCTTTTTGATGATGTCCGACATCGGACTGGAATGGGAAAATTGTAATGTCGGACCTGGTCCGACATAGGACTGCAAAGGGTTAAGCATTATAGATCTGAAAATCCTGTGTTGAAATAATGCAAAAACGGGTATCAAGTAAGGTGTCAGGTGATGGTAATGTACAACATTATAGTACATACTGAGAAAGAGGTTCCCTCCATATGCCAGTATGGTGTGGGGTCACCACCTACGCCAGTACAGGCCTGATACAAAATCACACAATGCACTTATGGTAATGCTTGCAGACAAGCACTATAAAATCAGGTACAAATGTAAGGTATAAACTTATAACCCTTCTTGCCAGCTGGTGAGAAGCAAGTCTGTGAGAAGATTCTGTACCAGCTACTTCTGGACTTCCTCACTAGTATCAGACAAGCCAACATCTCAATCCAAACAGCCACGTGGAGGAAAGAAACAACCTCTGATTGGGATCTCTCTCCACATCCATCAGCTTCCAAGACATCAGGAAAGAAACAACCTCCGATTGGGATCTCTCTCCACACCCATCAGCTTCCAGACATCAGGAAAGAAACAACCTCTGATTGGGATCTCTCTCCACAACCGTCAGCTTCCAGACATCAGGAAAGAAACAACCTCTGATTGGGATCTCTCTCCACAACCGTCAGCTTCCAGACATCAGGAAAGAAACAACCTCTGATTGGGATCTCTCTCCACACCCATCAGCTTCCAGACATCAGGAAAGAAACAACCTCTGATTGGGATCTCTCTCCACACCCATCAGCTTCCAGACATCAGGAAAGAAACAACCTCTGATTGGGATCTCTCTCCACAACCGTCAGCTTCCAGACATCAGGAAAGAAACAACCTCTGATTGGGATCTCTCTCCACAACCGTCAGCTTCCAGACATCAGGAAAGAAACAACCTCTGATTGGGATCTCTCTCTACAACCATCAGCTTCCAGACATCAGGAAAGAAACAACCTCTGATTGGGATCTCTCTCCACAACCGTCAGCTTCCAGACATCAGGAAAGAAACAACCTCTGATTGGGATCTCTCTCCACAACCGTCAGCTTCCAGACATCAGGAAAGAAACAACCTCTGATTGGGATCTCTCTCCACAACCATCAGCTTCCAGACATCAGGAAAGAAACAACCTCTGATTGGGATCTCTCTCCACAACCATCAGCTTCCAGACATCAGGAAAGAAACAACCTCTGATTGGGATCTCTCTCCACAACCGTCAGCTTCCAGACATCAGGAAAGAAACAACCTCTGATTGGGATCTCTCTCCACAACCATCAGCTTCCAGACATCAGGAAAGAAACAACCTCTGATTGGGATCTCTCTCCACAACCGTCAGCTTCCAGACATCAGGAAAGAAACAACCTCTGATTATTGGGATCTCTCTCCACACCCATCTGCTTCCAGACATCAGGAAAGAAACAACCTCTGATTGGGATCTCTCTCCACAACCGTCAGCTTCCAGACATCAGGAAAGAAACAACCTCTGATTGGGATCTCTCTCCACAACCGTCAGCTTCCAGACATCAGGAAAGAAACAACCTCTGATTATTGGGATCTCTCTCCACACCCATATGCTTCCAGACATCAGGAAAGAAACAACCTCTGATTGGGATCTCTCTCCACAACCGTCAGCTTCCAGACATCAGGAAAGAAACAACCTCTGATTGGGATCTCTCTCCACAACCGTCAGCTTCCAGACATCAGGAAAGAAACAACCTCTGATTGGGATCTCTCTCCACAACCATCAGCTTCCAGACATCAGGAAAGAAACAACCTCTGATTGGGATCTCTCTCCACAACCATCAGCTTCCAGACATCAGGAAAGAAACAACCTCTGATTGGGATCTCTCTCCACAACCATCAGCTTCCAGACATCAGGAAAGAAACAACCTCTGATTGGGATCTCTCTCCACAACCGTCAGCTTCCAGACATCAGGAAAGAAACAACCTCTGATTGGGATCTCTCTCCACACCCATCAGCTTCCAGACATCAGGAAAGAAACAACCTCTGATTGGGATCTCTCTCCACAACCATCAGCTTCCAGACATCAGGAAAGAAACAACCTCTGATTGGGATCTCTCTCCACAACCGTCAGCTTCCAGACATCAGGAAAGAAACAACCTCTGATTGGGATCTCTCTCCACACCCATCAGCTTCCAGACATCAGGAAAGAAACAACCTCTGATTGGGATCTCTCTCCACAACCATCAGCTTCCAGACATCAGGAAAGAAACAACCTCTGATTGGGATCTCTCTCCACAACCGTCAGCTTCCAGACATCAGGAAAGAAACAACCTCTGATTATTGGGATCTCTCTCCACACCCATATGCTTCCAGACATCAGGAAAGAAACAACCTCTGATTGGGATCTCTCTCCACACCCATCAGCTTCCAGACATCAGGAAAGAAACAACCTCTGATTGGCATCTCTCTCCACAACCGTCAGCTTCCAGACATCAGGAAAGAAACAACCTCTGATTGGGATCTCTCTCCACACCCATCAGCTTCCAGACATCAGGAAAGAAACAACCTCTGATTGGGATCTCTCTCCACAACCATCAGCTTCCAGACATCAGGAAAGAAACAACCTCTGATTGGGATCTCTCTCCACAACCATCAGCTTCCAGACATCAGGAAAGAAACAACCTCTGATTGGGATCTCTCTCCACAACCGTCAGCTTCCAGACATCAGGAAAGAAACAACCTCTGATTGGGATCTCTCTCCACACCCATCAGCTTCCAGACATCAGGAAAGAAACAACCTCTGATTGGGATCTCTCTCCACAACCATCAGCTTCCAGACATCAGGAAAGAAACGACCTCTGATTGGGATCTCTCTCCACAACCATCAGCTTCCAGACATCAGGAAAGAAACAACCTCTGATTGGGATCTCTCTCCACACCCGTCAGCTTCCAGACATCAGGAAAGAAACAACCTCTGATTGGGATCTCTCTCCACAACCATCAGCTTCCAGACATCAGGAAAGAAACGACCTCTGATTGGGATCTCTCTCCACAACCATCAGCTTCCAGACATCAGGAAAGAAACAACCTCTGATTGGGATCTTGCTACACCCGTCAGCTTCTAGACATCAGGAAAGAAGAAACAACCACAGAGCATCTGAGCTATAAAAACATGCCGCACTGACATGCTTCACAGGGATCTAATTAGTTCTGTGGGGCTGATGGGAAATCCAGGGTGCCTGGGGGACAGGATAATAAAAAAAAACCTACAACATTTTACATTGATAGAAGCGTTTAGAATTCACACGCCTTACCATTGTCCCTGTGAAGCAGAAAACGATTGAGCTAAGTTTCACATACGATGCAAAGGAAAAGATACACAGATGAGCATGAAATGTTTGCATATTGTAAACTATATCAGTTGACTTAAAAATATCCACTTTCAAGCCAGCAGCCATTATCCAAAAAAAGACACTATAAAGGAGAAGTGCTATCTGAATTTTTTTCTAAAAAGACGACTATACGTGGAGTTGACACCCAGTCAGGATATCTGCCCAGAAGGATATGCGCATCTCTTATTTCCTGATAAAAAACAGGGATTGAGCTTCAATGTTTACTAATCGCAAAGGTGAATATTTGTGCATGCTACTTACACAACAGAAAGTGTCAAACAACCTGCCAAACTGTTTTTTGTTTATTTTTAACTGTAGATATTTTTTTCCTTTACCCATTAATTTTTTCCCCCAGTTCCTTCCCATCCTCCACCCATCCCCTTGAGAATTCTGGCATTGATATATAGACCACTAGGAGGCTCAGGAAGACTGCACTGAAGTCAGATTGTTCTCTGTTCCGAAATGTCTAGTGATTGTCATGACACATATTTCTGCAAGACGCCTGCCCGGAGGTAGCTTTCAAGTTGTGTGTGCTTCTGGGAATTCCCCCTGGAATCTTTACTACGGTATTATAGAGGCATGTTTTTTACAGTTTTGCATTTAAAATTAGGCTCGTTCAATGAGGCTTGTTATGGTTCTTCCCTTACAGCAACCCAAAAGAGTTGCCTTCCGCATGGATGCGGCTTACAGGAAGGATCTCATCAAGGATCTGGACACACACTGTTGAGTTCATTACACAAAGGAGCAGGAGAGCCAGGTCTTTTCATAGAGGATGTGAAGCATCCTGTTATTAACAAAACCGATTCACCAAAAAACGAAAATACTACACGTTTTCCTTTCCATCTCAAGCTCACACAATTGAAGCTCCAGGTTTATTGTTTGTAAATAGCTCAGCTTGAGACAATGGTTCTGTTTATGTGAATCCTGTGCCAGTGCCAGGTCGCCTTGTTGCAATTCTACAAAAAAAGATTGAAAAAAAGTGTAAACTGAAGAATACACTAGCTAAAAAGTGTTCTTGACAGAGAGGTAAGGAGCCAGATTTCTCATATTTCTCTGCATAGAAAGACCACCTTTAACTGGGGCCCATTATAATCTCCATACATGCTCCACCCTGGGATGTTTTGGGCAGTCGTGCAGAATGATGTGCACTTGTACTAAGGACAGGGTTGAAAAAAAAAAAATCTGAACGTATTCCACATGACAAATGAATGGCAGTTGGATTGAAAAGGATTTGATTGCTTTGATGTGGGCCAAGATCAAGCCGCACATTCAGAGGGGGTGAAAGGTCAGCTACATTGAGGTGGGTCACCTTTTCCACGCAGGGTGGCACGTTAATCTAGAATTCCAGCGAACATTGTACAAAAACCAGGAATGTGAACTCTGTCTGCCTTTCTTGCTCTGATTTTATGGCTTGGGGACAGGGCCCCGTTGCTCCCAGGAGAGCTGCACAGCCTGTCAGGTTGCAGTGGTCCACATGATTGGAGACTTCCATTGTCCTGTCCCAGTGCTGTCCAGGGAGGATTCATCCAGTGTACTCATGTGCAATGCACCTTTATCAGACTCTCCTCCTGACTTAAAAAACTAAAACAGTGATTCAGCTCGCAATACAGCCCCCTAGAATTAATCAAACAATATGAGTGAAAAAAGTCAATTGGAAGTCAATGTTCCTCACAGCAGAGGCACACATAATTGATTCGTACCCAGCTGTTAAGATGAGGGAAGGACAGGCTTTCTTGAACTCAACACATTAATGAATGGATTTATTGAATACCTGCTCATAAATACTTCTGAAAGAGGAGTACAACTATCAGCACTCCCCTACTCCTAAAGGGTAGGTAGAGGAGCAATGCTTCTTTATCAATACTAGTTATGATGTATTTGTTTATGACAGGTTAGATCAACTACAGCATCAGCTGGTCCCTGTCTACACCTACGATCCCAGCGAGGTTTCTTGGGATGCAGAAGATAGCATGGATGAGGAGTAGGAGTTAAAGGTTAGAGCTTTTCCACCACAGTGTTGCTGATTGCAGGATCATTGTCCTATGAAGTGAATGGTGTTCAAACTTGCTTTGTGAATCAAGATCTAAAAGATGGCTCAAGATCGTGAAAGACGATATGTTGCTGATATTGTTGATTAAGTGGGGAGAATCATGGCTGAAAAATGTGCAATTATACCATGGTAACCCTTTTTTATCCTTCAAATAACTCCAAAATGACCCACTGCAGAACTTTGACTGTGTAATAAGTTGGGTCACTGATTGTTCAAACTGAACGAACCAGGGCAAGAGCAGGATAAAAAAAAAGTATTTTGGGAACATACACTCATCTCGGATAATCCTGGATTACTGCAGTTTTAGTGCAGCTCCTATATAAGCATACAGTACATGCTAACAAAATAATAATAATAATAATTCTGTGCCATCCAAGGTATGTGAAAGGCTTGCGAACCAAACAGAAACGACGTCCGTCTGCCGCTTCTGAGCAAAAGATTACAATGACTGTGATTTGACTGGAATTTCTGTCTGTCTATAAGTTGGTATCTCGTAACTTGTTGTTTCTTGCCCTGGGAACCTCAATAAAAACAAGGTCTTGTTGTTGTTGTGGTGAGCATAATATCCAAGTTTTAATTTCATGGAATTTGTTGAATAATACATAGTTCTATGTTAAAAAAATTAAAATCCACAAGCCTTTCAAGGTCTTTTTGACAGACACACAGCTTTTAAACTATTCCAGTCTCTAGGCACTGAAGAACTGTCTATTGCTCTTTACAATATGCACATTTCCGATATTGTAATTCCTGCAGTAATACAGTGCTATGCTCAGTGTGACAGAGTTTCAACATTTTAGGAGTTCTGTGCTGCTGTGTAACTCAACGTTTAAAATAAGAACAAATGCAGATATGAAAAGCAAAGCCAGACAGCAAGAAGGGTTGTATGAATGATTAAAAAAAAAAGCTTTAAATTGACCAAACATGTTTTAACTTTCTTCAATGTTGTTGTTGTTGCAGGAAGTGCTCAGTACTGATGCACACACACTTCATGGGCAGCTCTCGTTGAGATACAGCCTCAGCACATAATGTTGGGACCTGCTACCAGATCTAGTGTGACAAAAACAACAATGAACAATGGAGATTGTGAGGGGTGTGCAGGACCTGGGAGTGGGAGGGGCCACGTATTAAATGGGCGTGGTTATACGGAAATGGGCTGTTAAAGACGCCAGCGAACTGAAAAAAGCTTTTTTAAAAGGTAATGCTCTGTGAGTGGGACCTTGTACATCAAAAAGCAGCCAAAGAACAAAGTCAGTATAGGTGCCAGGTTATTTTGCAGCAATTGTACCAGTTAAACAAAGCTTACTGTGTACTGTATTTTTTATATCAAGGTAATTTCAGAGTGTTCTTTTGAGGACTGAGCCTATAGGCCAGTTGTACTGCTGCTACACAATAAATCAGGTTTCATTACATATAGGTTGGCTCCTCTCTCAAGGTATCATTCCTGAAGGATTTGTTTTCACTGGAGACTACACAGGTGAACATGTCTGTTTTAGTTCTGAATACAATACTAAAAAAACCTATAGGACCCTGCATGGATTTTGGTTCATATACTTCAGGAGGACATTCCCATTGAGAACAGAGGGTATGAGTTACTTCTTTACACAGATAGTGGTGAGGAAATGGGTTACCTAGCCATGTTGTTGAGTCACTGAATGAACACGCTGAGGTCTCAAACACAAAGCTTGGGATAATAATCTGCTGCTCATAGATAATGTGGTTTGCACATATAGGCTTCAACAGCGCGTCCTTTGAACAGCAGTTTTATTGCATTGCTGTGTTCGCCGTGGCTTGTTCTGTGCCAGTACCAAACTGCATCACTCTACATGAGCTGGATAAGCCAAGCTCCTCTATGGCAGCTCTGCACTAGAACAGGCAACCCAAAGTTTTTCTCAAGTCACATTCCTAATTACTTTCTAGGTAGAAAAGTAATATAAATATGAAAAAAGGAGACACCTTGCTACAGATAATAATTGGTAGAGAAAAGTATTGTGAAGGTGCTGAGCTAAATGTTAATACTGTGGGGTTTCCAGTAAGCTGCCAGAGGCTGAGGCGGCTCTACTAGGCATTGAATGATTCATATACTCTTAAATCCTCTAACTCCAGGACAGCATGGTTCAGCTGGTGCAGTCTGAGCTGCAGTATGAACCTGCGTCAGGGGGCTAATAAATTGACCACGTATTCCATTTTTAAAATGGTGCCACTTGTGAAAGCGAACATGGAAACGGCTCCCCAAGGAAGCTGGTTCTTTTATTGAGGAAGTTATCAAGTGGTGCAGTAGACCTATGCAAATGAGTTCTGCTGTAAAGAAACATGACAGCCCTGGAACACACTGTGCATCACCAACCAGAATATGCAACACAGAGGAAACAGGAGTGTGCTGTAAACAAACACGACAGCCCTGGAACACATTGTGCATCACCAACCAGAATATGCAACATAGTGTAAACAGAATTATGTAAACTTTAATGACATACCAGCATCATTTTCAAAAGAGTCATAATAAATGTATTTGTTTAACATTATTTTGATCGATGACAATGTAATGTTCATATTTGGTTGTAACTTCTGGCCCTTTCCCTTTTAAGAACACAAACACATTTGCTGCCTGGTATTTAGTGATCTAACTCAGGTTTTAAAATCTGTTTTGCAACTTCCAGTAGTGTCCTTACACTTGGCCATGTTTGCAAACTGTTCACAATATTGTGTTTACATTGATCTTGCTGTCCAGAAAGGTGGTGATGTAATGTGTTGTAAACCTTGCCTTTGATTTCCTCTAGATTTCTACAGTACCTTCCTCTATGAATTGTAAAAACATACAAACTGAATGAGTAACATGACCAGAGTTACAAAGTATAAATGATCAAGACAGGGAGCGCTGCTATCCTGCCCCTTGGTACAATGAAAGGCGAGGCCAAATGCCAAAGAATGTAGTGTGAAAATATGTAGAATATTGACTAGTCTAAGCTTTTATAAATAATCTATTGCATGAGTTACCTAATTAATTCAAGCAGAACATGATCAGAGGTGGCCTGTAAATGTTCTTGTTCTTAAATAGATGATGATGAGCAGAAACTGAGTTATTCTGAAAAGATGCATGCAATGTTTCAATGTAATTGTAAGTCTTTATGGTGTGGTATTTGCTATTTTGGTAATATCTCAAATTTTTGTTTTAAACTTATGATGATCTCCAATAAATAAATATAATAAAAAGATCTGCTGGGATAAAAATGTAAAAAATAAAGCAACAACACATTAGACAAAAGACAAATGTGGAACAAACAGAAGGCATGAAAATAGTTAAGACTAAAACAAAATCCTACTGTATAAAACACCCAGGAAAAATATAGCTGAAAGTAAAGCACCCAATAACAACCGCAGAATGCCCCAGGATGGTGTGTATGTAAACAGCACAGAGATGTATACTGTGTTAGATAAGCTGCGTGTCTATGCATAACAAATGATGTGCCTTTGAAAATAGGATGCATGAAACAAGGTGGTCCTTGTAATGAAAGCTATTGCACATACAATGAAATCATACATTCAGGGTGGGGCGGTCTCAGTCAGCTGTCTGTTCATTTCAATGGGCTCTGCTGGAGGGACAGTACATGTGCACAAAAAAGAAACACGCTTTTGTGTGGCTGATTATATTATAGACAGTGGAGCCGTCTGATCTCTAAGTGAAACCGTTCGCTTCATGCAAACGTTGCATTTAATATTCAATCATTGACCTTTTGGTAAAGCAGAAGGCGTGCATGCTTTGCAGAGAGGATTTACTGCCCACTGCTAGGAATGCCCTTCTCACACTGGCATCAGGAGCTGCACTGGCGAGTGCTGACTGAACTTCATGTATTCTTATTTTGTAAAAATTATCCATAACTATTAAACACTCAACAGTGCTGAATTTAGAAATAATAAAAATAAACTTAATTTCAATGACAAACACTTCTAATAGAAGTCTTTTCCCTCTAAAGGCAATCAAAACGCCTGTCACTGCATCTTCACACATGCATCTTTTATTGAGTGACTGTGAGTGACAGTCTAGGAATGACACACCAAGACGCTCACAGAGGTTATACAGTTTAATGTTCTGAACAAGGTTGTGATAATCCATTAAACAAATGTTTTAACAAGCAAAGCCATTCAAAGTATAATCAAAGACAGCAACTCTATTGGAACAGAAAAGCCAGCTAGAAGACACTCAAATAGTATAGGGATAAAGGCAAAAAAACTGCAATTAAGCATTTCAGACTTTCCCCCTGCTAATGCAACTACTACATTGCATAAAATGTAGAATAAAAAATAAAAATAAAGGATAAATGTCCAGTCTTATCTAGCAGTGGCAAAAGAGGCAGCAAAGAACAGTCTTATAAAATTTATCCCCCACAAAAATAAACTATATATATAAAAATTTTATGATGTTCTTGCTGTACCTCTGGCCACATGCATTTAAGCAGATATTCAGATTGAAACTGAGGTAATAGAAGGCCCTTAGAGGTAGTAATGTGTATTTTGATTGTACTACAACATGTATAGTAAATACAAGATCAACTTCATTAGCATCTGTAAGTCTCTCAGAGCTAAAAGCCTCAATATCTCTACCCACTGCATGGCCACTCTATTAGGAAGGATCTACCCGACTGGATTTGGCATTGCTCTGGTGTGGAACATGGCCACCTGTTATACCCTGGTCCCCTGATTACTCTGGGAATCCAGAACAGATGCTGTAGTTAATTAAGCATTGCTGCGGATCTTGTCCAACAATGCTGCACTTGGACCCTAATGGTGATGGCTACATTCAAGACAATAATGCACCCACTCACTGAGCCAGGATAGTTTGCAAATGGTTTGAGAAGCATGACAGAGACATCAAGCATCTTCCAGCGAATGGTTTGAGAAGCATGATAGAGACGTCAAGCATTTTCCAGCAAATGGTTTGAGACGCATGACAGAGACGTCAAGCATTTTCCTGCAAATGGTTTGAGAAGCATGACAGAGACATCAAACATCTTCCTGCGAATGGTTTGAGAAGCATGACAGAGACGTCACGCATCTTCCAGCGATTGGTTTGAGAAGCATGACAGAGACATCAAACATCTTCCAGAGAATGGTTTGAGACGCATGACAGAGACGTCAAGCATCTTCCAGCGAATGGTTTGAGAAGCATGACAGAGACGTCAAGCATCTTCCAGCGAATGGTTTGAGAAGCATGACAGAGACGTCAAGCATCTTCTAGCGAATGGTTTGAGAAGCATGACAGAGACGTCAAGCATCTTCCATGGGCACGATGGGCCTCGGTTCTCAATCCAATTAGGCATGTCTGGGATGAACATGATGCTCTTATTGATATTACTATTGACTGAATGGATCAACATCCCCTGAGACACCTTCCAGTACCTTGTGGAGTCTACAGCACGCTGTGTCAAGGCTGTAATAAACAATAGCCAAACCCCAAAACAAGGTACAGTTCCTAATAAAGCGGCCACAAAGTGTGTAAATATATTATCTACAACACCAACAGTGGCTGCCACAGATTTGCATTCAATCAACAATGAGGTAAAAAAAAAAACTTTTAAAAAGGCTTTTGTTGAACTCAAGTATATTTATGAAATAAAATGCAAGGCCTTGAAGCTCTGTGACAGGAGCATCGTTACCTCAATGATTTGTACAAGTCAGTAATGTGTAAAGAGGTACTCAATAAACACCTCTTAAAGAAGCCAGGCACTACAAGGTTTTCGTGGTGTGGTGGCTAAGCGCTGAAGTCCTACTGTGTGAACAAGCCCTCCTGAGATACTACCCCTGGCCTAGTCAAAAAAACAAATACAATGTTAAAAAATAACTACAAGTTGCCACATTGACGAGCAGAAAGTGGAATAAAATCTCTACATAAGAAGCATTTTAAAAATACATCTGGTTGAACCATATTACAAAATCACATTTGGGTACATGAGATCATTGATCAAGCATATCTGGCATGTGTCTACTCATTTAAAACATGTTCATGATTGCATTATACAACAGCTAAGCCCGGGCTGCCATACCTACAAAGCTTCAAGTTTTCTTTGAAGGTTTTAGTTATTTATTTATTTTTCTCACTTGATTTGAAATGCACTTGTTTCAGACATATTTCTGTTACAAAAATAGTTTAATGAGGGATCAGTTGCAGTCCTAATAATGTTTCGATAACATCGTCGAAAAAAAAGAAAATGCTGAATACAAATACAACCCCTTTTTTTTTTTTTAATGACTGGAGGTAGGTCTTTGTCAACTGATTAGTCCATTTCTTTTCAACAATTCTTCTGAGGTACAGTAAAAAAAAAATTAAAAAAATTAAAAAAAAAACATTACAGGTGAAAATAATTTCATGTAGTGTCAAACAAGAACATGAGTAAATCAGTATAAAAATATATTCAAGTTAACAATACATTATTCAGAGGTCCTAGCTGCGAAGAATGGAGGAAAGCATCGTGTTACTATTATAACAGTGCATCAGCTATTGTTCTCTTAGCTGCATTTGTAGTGTAAAAAAAAGAATGATTCCAGGCATTAGGGTTAAACTGCCCACAATGAGTTCCTGCATTGTATGTGTTAGCAGCGAGTAATTATTACTGTAATAATCAGAGGTAGTTTGAAATAGTGGATTGCATTGGATACTAAAAGTGTTACATTGAAACACTCCGCATTACCGTGAGCAAGTCTTCCTATGGCGCGGTATCGCTGAAATCATACGTCACTGTCTTGAGGTAAAATGTATTCGAAATGAGACTGAATAACGAGGATGTGGAATTCCCTTTGAAACCATGAAAAGGTGGATGTTTTCTCCAGAGCCAAATTGTTCGCTGTGATTACAGTATGTAGGGTACATCAGAGGTGTCTTTTGGTTTCAAACCCCGTTTTTTTTTTTTTTTTAAATAGCACAAATATTCTGTTCTTATAACTGACCTGAGAAAGATTCTGCCTTAGTCATTTTTTTTTTTTTTTTCTTGTAGATAACTTTTGCGACAGCTCATTCGTCGATGGAGTGTGTCCGTGTTTTGTGTGTGTAAGTGTGAGTGCGACTGTGTGTGAGTGTGACTGTGTGTTAGAGAGTGTGTGGAACACTCACTGTTTTTCCCTGGGACTGTGTGGAACTATTTACAAGATTCTATTATTAGCAAAATGAAGTGACAATTCAGCCCTAAAATTCAATCCAAAATTACAGCAAGTGAAAATATATCAAGTAAAAAAAAAAGAAAATAAAACAAATCCAGAACAAAAGAGCAGTGTATCTATCCCCTCATCTTTGGTGTTCTAGTGTCACTAAGTTAGGCAGTGGGTTGCTGGTGCTATTTAAGGTCTATACATTGACATACATTAAGCTTTTCGCCTATGAATGGCCATATCATTAACCACATATGTTCTGAGTTTCCTTGTTTTTACGCAGTATAGCGAATGACTAAACCTGATTCAAAGCTGGCCCACTCACCCTGATTTAGCAGCCCAAACGAACTCCACTGGTAGGTTAAGAAGAAGGAACAGTAATCAGGTTGCATTTTCAATCCTTACTCCCTGTGCTACAGCAGTTGTTTAGTTTTTTCACTAACCCTTGGGACTGCAGAGGGATAATGAAGACAAGAGAAGGTGGTTAAGTAAAAAAGCCCTGTGTGAGTGTGTGTGTGTGTGTGTGTGTGTGTGTATTTTGAGGTTTAATGTGTTATTTTTTTTTTTCCCCAGGCAAAAGTGGAAAGACCATAGAAATCGAAAATAAGTGGTCAAGGCCGTGTCTTTCCCCTTTGAAAGACGTGGCTGCTGAATGAGGTAGAAGGCACATGCTGTGGTTTCTTAATCCTCCTCGGCAGAGTCGTGCGAGGAACTCTCCTCCGCTTCTTCCTGAAAAAATAGAAAAAAAGAAACCTCAATTTGGGCGGTTTTATTTTTATTTTAGAATTTTTTTTACACCTTAAAACAACAGCGAGCCCTTCCCCCTTCACTCACACTGCTAAGATTGTTCCTCTGGTTTTAATTGCTCAGCTATTTCTAAGTAGCCCTCCCTTCTCTCACAGGATATCCTAATGAACAACTCTCTGCAAGTGCAGGCCGGGTACAGCTGATTCCATTGCTGTTCTCACAGTACACCCTGCTGATTCCATTGCTGTTCTCACAGTACACCCTGCTGATTCCATTGCTGTTCTCACTGTACACCCTGCTGATTCCATTGCTGTTCTCACAGTACACCCTGCTGATTCCATTGCTGTTCTCACAGTACACCCTGCTGATTCCATTGCTGTTCTCACAGTACACCCTGCTGATTCCATTGCTGTTCTCACAGTACACCCTGCTGATTCCATTGCTGTTCTCACAGTACACCCTGCTGATTCCATTGCTGTTCTCACAGTACACCCTGCTGATTCCGTTGCTGTTCTCACTGTACACCCTGCTGATTCCGTTGCTGTTCTCACAGTACACCCTGCTGATTCCATTGCTGTTCTCACAGTACACCCTGCTGATTCCATTGCTGTTCTCACAGTACACCCTGCTGATTCCATTGCTGTTCTCACAGTACACCCTGCTGATTCCATTGCTGTTCTCACAGTACACCCTGCTGATTCCACTGCTGTTCTCACAGTACACCCTGCTGATTCCATTGCTGTTCTCACTGCTGTTCTCACAGTACACCCTGCTGATTCCATTGCTGTTCTCCCCTCACAGTACAACTTGCATTAAAGACTGCATCGCTGTGTGCGGTTAATGATAATGACACTGTCAACGATCCATCATCAGCTAAAGCTGATCACAATGGTAATGGTTATGCTAAATCATGATCGATCGTCAGCTAAAACTGATCACAATAGTAACAATTATTCTAAATCATGATCGATCATCGGCTTAAACTGATCACAATGGTAACGATTATCCTAAATCGTGTTTTAACGTTCTCCCAAGTTAGCAGTTTCTTATTTCTCTCTGTCGTCTTTTCGCTCTCCCACAGTAGATCCCGTTGCTGTTCTCACAGACACCCTGCTGATTCCATTGCTGTTCTCACGGTACACCCTGCTGATTCCATTGCTGTTCTCACAGATATCTAGCTGCTGTTCTATATATATATGCTATATATATTATATTCTATATATATATATATAGATATTATTCTCAATATATAGATTCCATTGGCTATAGATATCACATATAACTTGCATAAAGATATATATATATAATATATATATATATATATAGATATATCATCATATATAGATCACA